>NC_044031.1:309994318-310069658 GCF_901765095.1 Microcaecilia unicolor
GAGAGCCAGGAAAGAACTTCTGCCCAACACCACTGTGTTTTAAAAACGGCTGCCAAGACTCCCTGCGGCACTCTCGCAAGACTGTCGAGACCTGTGAGACTACCACGGAAAGTCTCAGCCACCATTTTGAAAACACGGCAGTGCCGAGCAGAATAGGAGTAGCGGGCAGGAAAGAGTGGAGTTCTTTTCTGCCCCTGAAGAAGCCACTAGACCACCAGGGCCCTTCAAAATAGGACCGGGAAGGGCCCAATCAGGCTCGGGAGGCAGCAATGCAGTGGTGGGAGGGTTGGCGGGCAGCGGCTGGGGGGACCCCAGATCACCCTCACTACCCGAGGGCCCAGATCACTGTCAGTCCGCCCCTGCGCCCATGCTCCACCCACGTGTACGCTCCTCTTGTGCTTTAGCGCTATGGTACTTAGGTGCTACCTTATAGAATAGTGCCTAGTGTACAGAGGCACCTGTCAATTTGATGGCACCTTTGACGTGTGTAGGTGGTGCCTACTTTTAGGCACAACTTTATCAAATTACCCCAATAGAGTACACATACACATTTACATCTTCAGACGAGCTGGAAATGCGTGCATCAGCATTTGCACACTGTTTATATTGGATATGAGAGCCTATTTTATAAATGCATAGCGGTGCCTATGTTGCTTTTGTAAAATAAGCTTAAACTTAGAGAATGACGACTTCCGGTGATGTCATCGATAAGATGGCTGCTTCAGCCTGAAGCTCTGTCTGAACCCTGATTAATAAAATGAAATTTTAACCTGTTAACTCTTACTATCTGCACCAGACAGTACTGTTGCTCCTTTGGAGGATCCCCACGCAAATGCCCTTTTGAAATTAAGCAGTACTTTCTGGCACCCGGCCGCGATGAGTTTGGCGGACCATGTGGTCCAATAAATGCTGATGTGGCTTGTTAGTCTCGGGTGACGAAGCACACTCCATGGATCAGGAGGACCCCTTGCCTTCTGATGGCTATGCTCCTCTGACCAAGAAAAACCTTCAGGTCTTGCTACATGAATTAAAACTTGATTTACAGAAGGACGTGGCCCAGTGCATGTCTGAACTCAAAATGCTCATACAGGACCGCCAAGGAGGCCTGGAGGACCTGGGGGCCCACGTAGAGGAAACAGAACAGCAGCTGGAGACTTAAGAAGTGGTTGGATATAGATAGTTGGTTAAAAGAGAACACTATTTTATTGGATACTTTCAGTGAGAAGATTGATGACATTTGGATTACTGCAACTCTTTGTACCTAGGTATCTCGTCAAAATTGATGTTAATGTTGCAGTTAATCCAAAATACCGCAGCCATGCTGATACAGTAAAGTCTCAATTATCTGACCTAAACGGGACTGACCCATTGTCGGATAAAGGAAAAGTCAGATAATATATGTAACCCAAGTCTCACCCGTGCACTAGCTCCAGCCCCAGGCCACAAAAAAAAATCCTTTCACAGTCTTCGCTCACTCTTAGGCCACTCTCACCACACATCTCATTTCCAGTCCACTTACAGTCGAATTGGGGTAGGTCAATGATCTGGAACAGCGATCCGGGAGTTTGGGAAAATAAAGTGTGATGCAACAAAAATTAGAGAATGAGATGGGGGCAAAATTTGTCCCTATCCACATCCCCTCCCTGACCCTGCAGCAGTAAAAAAAATCTCATTTGTACAAAAAGCGAGCAATTGTCTTTTATTGAAAATGATGGAACTAGTGCGCTGTGGAAGGCATTTGTTACCATCCACGTGGATGATGAAAGCTGCAGTTTTGTCATGTGCAAGAAGAGATGGAGTTTGAGTTTGCAGGGATGGGGAAACATTTGTCCCCATGTCATTCTCTACTTAAAATAGGGACCTTCTTGGACTTCTGTCAGAGCGGAGAAAAAAAAATGAGGCTCCATATCTGGTAGATTGATCTGCTTTCCTTGCGTTAGGGGAACACAGATATACCCTAGCTATCTTGGGAGCTATCAAGCCTTATATATCTCTGATTTAATCTGATATCTGAGTGCTTTTCTTTGTTGGATGCAGCTGTGATAAAATTGTTGGATGCTCAGTACTTCTGCAAACAGGCAAACATAATGCTCTGTTTGAATAAGCTGCACACATAGTTGGAAATCCAGTGTAAACCACCCTCATCTATTTTTGTTTTCTTCTAGAGAAACACCACAATTTCATTACTACTAAACCCTTACCAACCTGTGGCCAGCTGTGTAGCTCAGGCGGTAGTACTGCAGATACAGACTGGGCCGGTGCTAGGGTCTCTGGCACCCCCCTACAAGCTATTAGTTGTTGACACCCCTCCCCCCCAGGTCCAGCATCTCCCTTCTCTTTTCTCCATCCCCCTTCTGCCACCCCACCCCCCTTTTCAACCCAATGCCTTAGAAGGTGAAGAACAAAAGTTTTTTTGTTTTTTTTTTTACTCAACAGATTTTTAATTTATTTGAAAGCTTCCCATATGTAGATATAAATATCATGAAATAAAATGGAATATCACTAAGACTGCTTAAAACATTATTGTAGCTGGTGGAAACAGAACTAATATAGGCTATATTTCGTGCTCCTTTTTCTATACTGTTCCATACAATACAGTAGAGCCAAATTTCTGTGAGGATATCCTGTTTACTGATGGGTTCATCTTAACTGTTGCTGTAATCTGCCTTGGGAAGCCTGGTGTTTGGAAGTAAAATTAAACTCTCCTTTCATTGGGACACATGGAATCACACCTTCACCTCATCTCTTTTGTACAAATAGATTATTCTGTTTTGAGCATGTTTCAGGGATAAGTGGTTTTCATAAGTGAAAATAATATTTTCTTTCATGCAGATCTCTCATTTGCTTAAGCATAACTAAATGGGCTATAAGCCCCTAATGCAGTCCATTGGTTTATCTTATACTGTGTCAAAACCTCCCCCCACCCACACTGCCATAGTTGCCACTGTCGCCGCCATCCCCCTCCCTTATACCACAAGCCCACACACACTGCAGTCCTTCCTTGAAGGGCCCACCCACCCTGGTGGTGTAGTGGCCTCTGCAGCTGCAGGAAAGAATCCCACTCTTTCCTGCCCGCTGCTGCAGCTCTGTTTCTGCAGGTGGCGCCATCGTGTTTAAAAAATGGCTGCCAAGACTGCTGCTAGAAGCCTCGCAGCCATTTTTAAAACACAGCGGCGCCACCCACGGTTCAGAAGAGCAAAGCAGAGACGGAGCAGCGGCAGCGGGCAGGAAAGAGTTGGATTCTTTACTGCCCCCATAGCCGCAAAATGCACTACACCACCAGGGTGGGCCCTGGCCTTCAAGGTAGGTCTTGGGACAGATGTAGTCTATGGTGGCAGTGACCAGTGGAGCGCAGCGCAACAAGTATACATGGCAGTTTCTGGTGCCCCCCTGCCATACATACCCTGCTTACCGCATTCCACTGGCCCTGGATACAGACTCAGATGCCCTGCCTCCTTCAGGGATAGTGGGAACAGTGGAGGTTGTGCACTCAGACCCAGGGGGAGGGAAGATGACTGCCACTGCTGGCTAAGAAGAAACACCAAGGATGTGCCACAGAGAATGCTCTCCCTCCATAGACCAGGACAAGCTCCCCAAGTCACCTGAGAATGATATCTAAGAGGTGGATCAATGGCAACCACTGAAAGAGGAAAAAGGAGAGAAACCAAAAAATAAATAGAAATTTGCAGTGTAGTCTTATGGTTAGACTCAGGGGCAGTGAAATGTCTTTTTGTAAGGGGAGAGCCCAAGCTCTGCCCTCAACTGCACCCCAACCCCAGCATCCTCTTCCCAGCTATTCCATGGTCCAGTATCCTCTCCTCCTAGGTCTCCACGCATGGCATCCAACATCTCTTTCCTTCCCTACCTCTCACTCCTCCCATGTTCTCCAGCATGTCTCCCTTCTGTGGTCTCCAGCATCTCTTTCCTTCCTTCTACCTCCCCCCTCCCCTTCGAGGTGTCCAGCATCTTATCTCCCTTCTTCCAGGGCAGCAATGCTATAATCAGCATTAAAGAAGACACATTGCGGCTGGCCAGTGTGGGGCCTTGAACAGAACAGCCACTGTACCACACTGCAAAGGGAAAAGGATCTTTGTCTAGCCCAGCCATAGCAGCACAAAATGCAAAGGAGTGTTGAGAAGCAAATGGTCCTGGAAAAAAGCAGAGAATACAGCAGATATCCCCTGGATCTGAGAAAGGAGGGTCAGGCAGCTCAGAAAACTACATCTGTAACTATATCTGAGTTCAATCCAGCTGTGATAGGTATTCAAGAAACAAAAACATGAGAAAGGCCTGGGGATTAGAGAATTCTGGGAGAATTAAATGGCTGTAAATGTATGATGTTATTTTTATCTCTGCATTTAGAAATGTTAATGTTGTTAAGTCTGTCCTTTTTGCTTGAAGACTATTTTGGTTCAAATCCCTACTTCTGGCATGGGCCAAGTTACTGAGGGCTGGTAAAGAATTTAAAGTATGGATTAGTTTGCAAACAGTCCCCCAATTATACCATAGGAGTCAATTTTTCACCTATTTGGGGGTACTAAACCCAATGGAAATTACCCCTCCGTGGACACAGTTAAGGAGTTTGCTGAATATTGGGGGTACTTAAGCACTCACAGAGATGTCTCGTATGAGTTATACTGGTCCTAACGATAATAGCCTTGTACAACAGTGTTACCTCTGTAAAGGTGTGCCCCCAGTCTGCCGAGCAGTGCATCATAGCCCTGTGAGGACCACTCCAGACTGCCCAGGGGTTACAGATACATCAGAAATATACATGCAGTTTTCTGTGCTGTGGCATTTGAAAAAGAGAGCAAAGAAGGAACAGTGTTATATAGTTGAAATGTCCCAAAGTGCAGCAAGGTAAATAACTCATCCAAGGTCCACCAGAGAGCAGCGGCAGGGTGAAGTTCAAAGGGGAAATTTGCAGAGATTTCTGCAGGTCTTCCAGGAACCCCCTCCCCTCCCCTTCATTTATAGAACATAACTTTGTGAACTTGAAGTGATGAACAACTCCCAAATAAACAACAAAGATACCTTTTAAGGACAACTAAAGCTTCAAGACAAATAAACTGTAACCTACAGTATCCCCTGATCAATTCCTATGTACAGCTATAAAAGTAAGCTGACAGTTCTCCTGTCTTGCTTTAGATCAGGCCTCCCTGGGATTACAATTTTCTAGCAGTCTCTTCTTAAAGTAGCCTAACTTCTCTCCTTCACTTTATTCTCTGGGGTTTTCTTTGCAAGTCCAAGGTTTTTTGTTTGTTCTGTTTCTTTTAAAGCCCAGCATATATTTTATGCAGGGTGAAAATATTTCCGCAGCAGTGGTAGCTGTGGGCATAGGCGGTCGGTGGCCCAACTATTTGGGGAGGCTAAAGGGGCGGGGTTAGGGGTGGGGCCAGGGGTGGAGCTTAAATCCATAATTTTCTGATAACACACAGAAAAAAAAAAAAGTCACAATTAATACCTTTTATTAAATTTAGATATTAGATATGTATCATATGTCAAAGAATAAAGTGGTTGCTCAAAGCATATACTAACTACAATAGCTCAATTGCAAAACACTATGCACAACTTTGTGCAAAAACACACTCAGAACCTTACTGTACCATAAATATTATACTGGGCAGAACCTAATACACCAATATACCACCCATACGGAAAATGCAGACTGTCAACAATATGAAACAAGGGATCATAATATCACAATTCTCATGTACAGCCACAAAACACCCTAATTCATGTTTAATGTGGGATAAAATGCCATAAATAAGTAAATAAATATAAACTTTTAATGTTGAGCACCTGATTCTCAAAGTGGACATATTCCATACACTATAATGAAAATAAAATGATCTTTTCTACCTTTGTTGTCTGGTGACTTTGTTTTTCTGATCATGCTGGTCCAGTATCCGATTCTGCTGCTATCTGTCCTCTTAACTCCGTTTCCAGGGCTTCCTTTCCATTTATTTCTTTCCTTTCCTCCTTTCTTCTTCATTTCTGGTCCTCAGCTTCTGCCTATTTTCTTCATCCATGTGCAGTTTTTCTCCTCTCTTCCTTTTCCCTCATCTCATCTCCTTCCTCTCTCTTCCCTCCCCTCCCCTCTATGTCCAGCAATTTCTCCTCTCTCCCCTGCCCCCTCCATTCATCCATATCCAGCAATTCCCCTCTCTCCCTAAGCCCTGCCCTCCCATCCATGCTCCTCTCTCCCCTGCCCCCCTCCATTCACCCATATCCAGCAATTCCCCTCTCTTCTTGAGCCCTGCCCTGCCCTCCCATCCATGTTCATCCATGCTCCTCTCTCCCCTGCCCCCCCCCATTCACCCATATCCAGCAATTCCCCTCTCTCCCTGAGCCCTGCCATCCCATCCATCTCCCTCTCTCCCCTGCCCCAACTGCCCACCCTCTTCTCCCCCCCCCCAAGATCCCTTTGCTTTTTTTTTCTTTTAAATTTACCTCTGAGTCCGGCAGCGCAGCGTCAGTGAAAGCACTTCTCTTCGCTCAGTGTCCCCCCTTCTTCTGATGTCATGACGTCAGAAGAAGGCGGGACACTGAGCAAAGGGAAGCGCTTTCACTGGGAGCGCTTTCACTGACGCTGTTGCTGCACTGCCGGACTCGGAGGTAAAATTTAAAAGAAAAAAAAAAAGGAAAGGGATCTTGGGGGAGAGAAGAGGGTGGGCAGTTGGGACATGGGAGCGGAAGGGCAAGGTAAGCATGGCGTGGTGGTGCCCTCCAGAGATCAGCGCCCCCCTGCCATGCTTACCGTGTTGTTGGGCCGGCCCTGGGTGCAAGACTCGCACGGGAGGACGGCTGGATGAAGCCTCTTATATGGGGCGCCTATGGTGTGGGATATTCAAATGGGAAACTCCATTGGAAGTTTCCTTTTGAAAACTAACCTGCGGCCTACAAGCTGTCCTCACTCTCAAAGTTTAAGAGGTTTCCTGGCCAGACCACACCAGCTTATGTTTGTTGTCTGTTGGTGAAGGTGGAAAATAAAATCATCTGCAACCTGGTTCATAAAATTCTGACAGGTTATTTATTCTCCTGAGAGTCTTTCTAATATGGTACAATTAATTGGTACAATCAATTATGGTTGCAACAAAGACCATTTAATATTGACTTTTCCATCTGTAAAAAACATTCTTGTTAAATGATAAATCTTTTAACTTTTTCTCAGTGACATTTTGGAATTCTCTGCCTCACTTGGGGCTCTTTTACTAAGGCACACTAGCATTTATAGCACACACTAAATGTTAGTGACGTCCATGGATGTCGCTAATTTTTAGCGTGCCTTAAATATTAGCGTGTGCTGAAAATGCTAGTGCGCCTTAGTAAAAGAGGCTCTTGGTATGTTTATATGTTGATTATCTGCGCTTTCGGAAAGATCTGAAATCCTATTTACTCACTGAATTTTTTAATTTGTGATTGTTACTTTAACTGTAATTTCTAAAGTTATGTTTAGCTCTTGATACATTACCTATTTGTAGGAACTAGGTGGGATATAAGTGTATATATAACATAACATAACATCCTATGAACTCTCACAGAGGGGTTGCATAAATAATCGGAGTCATGCATATTGCAACAAAGCTGATTCTTCCCAGAAAATGGAAGGCCTTTGCGAAATAGGGTGTATTTATAATTATTTGCTGTCGTTCATAAATAACGTTCTGTGTCAGCTTTTTCAAACTCCTTCTTTTGGTTGAGTAACTCGCATAGTTAATTTGCTACAGCCTGGGTTGATGGCAGGTCTCCTTCAGTACTTCTGTCTTTCTCTTCTCCAATGTAGCACAGGATGCTGGGTCATAACTGAAAGACTGGATTCCTGTCTTCTCAGTTTTTATATATAAATGGGCAATATGGATGATATCTAATATCAAACAGCCTGCAGAACATTAAATGCTGTAATTGAATAAGATGCATAGAATTATCATTCTCACTGCACAGCCACAAAATTCTTCTTTCTGCCCTCATCCATCATGACTCCGCCTATCAGTCACTTCTCCTACCATTCTGGTGTCCCACAAGGTTTCGCCAACATGATAATAAGGCTTCTTGGTAGCATCTTATCTACTGCTTTGCTGTAGATTTCAGCGATACCTCATCTTGGTATTATCAGGCCTGCTCCATCGCTCTCCTCTCTACATAGTGACATTTGTAGCTTTTCTGCTCACTGAACGACTGGAAATGTCAGACTGTATATTCATCTGTTCTCTTCTTCCTTAAAAGAGAACAGGAGGCTGTCTGGGACCAGGATTTTTTTGTATTATTATGAAGGCAATAATCACATCCAGAACAAAGAATTAGAGAACTAAAGAAGCCCTCCTGATCTTGTTTAAATCCAGATGTGAACTCTTTGTCAGAGGATTTCTTACTTGGCTCCCTTTCCTTCCATCCTATTTATAAGCCCTAGTTCAAAAAATTGAGAAAATCTAATGCTAGTTACATGTTATATAATAATCTTTGCAACTGCTCATTAAGAGGGTATTGCCGACATGTGATGACCAAGAAGGCACCATTTTTGGCCTATTTTCTAAAGTTACATAGATGCCTATATGTGTCTTTATTAAATATTAGGGGTAAACCAGCATTTGCAGCTAGATTGATGACATTTACACCTGCTTGGGAGTGGGTGTAAATGTGGGTGTGTGAAATGTGTGTGCAAATCATGCCTCCGCCCATGCGTCACCCAAACTCCACTCCAGAACACGCCTCCATGTGGGTCATGTAAAAGCACATGCCTTGTTTTCACCATGTGTACTTTTACCTTTGTAACCTCTGGGGTAATTTTTAAAAATTAATTATTAACAACCCAAAGTGATATCATTAAAGCTACAAGCTAACATTCTTAAATACAGTGTAACTAGTTCGACAGCCACAACTATTACAGTATTGCAAAAAACAAACCAGAAACTTAATAGTTTAGATGATTATGTTATTGTTATGTTTTCTGTCCCCCCTTTCCCCTTCCCCAAATATCTTTCCCCCTCCCACCTACCCCCCTATCCCTTTCTCAATTAACCAAATACAAACCAAATCCGGCAGTATTTCTTACACCTGAGGTAATTTTATAAAAGCCTTTTTATGTGTATAAAAAGTCATTCCAGGTGAAATTTACCCCATAAGTCCATAAGCATTGCTATACAGAGACAGATCGAAGGTCCATCAAGCTCTGTATCCTGTTTCCAACAGTGGCCAATCCAGGTCACAAGTACCTGGCAAGATCCCAAAGGAATAAAACACTTTTTATTCTTCTTATCTTAGAAATAAACAGTGGATTTTCCCAAGTCTATTTTAATAATGGCTTACAGACTTTTCTTTTACAAACTTGTCCAAACTTTTTAAAAACCCTGCTAAGCTAACTGCAATTACCACATTCTCTGGCATCCAATTCCAGAGTTTAACTACACACGTTGAATGAAGAAATATTTTGAGTTGTTTTAAATTTACTACTTGGTAGCTTCATTGCATGCCCCCTAATCCTTCTATTTTTGAAAAAAATAAACAAGCCCCTAAACTGGTGTTTTTCAATTGGTATGATGCAGTGTATCCCTAGGTGTGCTGCAGTGAAGTGCTGCAAGGGAACGGGGTTTGCAGTAATCCCACAAAGTCTAAGGGGATCCTGCGGGAATCCACTCCAGGTTTGTGGGGATCCTGTGGGGATGGAGATAGTTCCTGCAGGGTTCCCGTGGGAGTGTATGAACCTCTCATTGACCACCTACCTACCCAGGGTCCTGGATCCAAGACGGTCAAGTACCGCCTCTTCCTCCCTTCAATAATTCAGCACAGCTGCACTTGCTCTCTGCCCAAGCTGATGCATCAAGGCTCACACTGACACATGTACGGGCCAGAGGCATCAGAGGTCACCTGATCTACTGGTGCATGCTTGTGGTGACATCCATGTACATCTGCCCCCCTCCCCCAGCGAAACATACAAAAACATCCACAAGGGGGCACTATAGGCTTGGGATCACCAATTAAGAATTCTACTGAATGCGGTAGGCTGCAACATTGCCCCAAATCGTTCCCAGATCCACTGAAAGCGCACTCCTTGAGAAGAAATGTCTGAGATGCTAATAGTGAAATCATCTGTGTTCACCAAAGTTCCAAAGAGGGCTCAGTAGCATCCATCCAGCATAGAAGTATAGATTTATTTCCCGTGAGTATGGTCCTTCGCAGAAAGACACTTAGACCAGGAGGCTTTGGTGTCACCAATTGAAATCCATCAAACAGCAGGTTCAGCAAAACAGTTAATCCATGAGACCATTGGGTTGAAATATGTTGAAATACCTGTGACCAAAAGAAGGAAACCTTCGAGCAGTCCAAGAAAACAAGAAGGCAGATGATCCACAAAATCCAATATGGAAGCAAACAAAAGAGCAGATCGCTAGGTGGTATTAATCAGACTTTATTGGAGAAATAATCGCCCGACACAGACTGTGTTTTGCCCACAAGGGCTGCGTCAGGGGCTCTAAAATAACAAACAGTAATAAAATAAATAAATAAATAAATCAATAACATATATAACACCACTCATAATATATATAGAAAAATAAATGTAGAAAAATAAATAAAGAGCTAAAGAAAGAAGTACATAGGATACCATGACGTGTGCAATAACAAAATTACACATAATCATAATTAAACAGTAATAAATACAAATTATATAACCAAAAACTCTATTAAAACAATGATCCTCCTAGTGAAATGATCACATATTCAAATTATATATCCATAAATATAAAATGCAGCCTAATAAACATATACAAGCGATCATATACTACAGCATAGCGCAATAAAAATATCAAAATTACAACATATAATAAAAGATAAAAGTTAATCTAAAGGTGAGAAAAAATATATATAATATATAATGACTCACTTCAGTTGCTGTGATATTAAACAAACGAAGCTGACCTGCTGTTTATATGCTTTTGCTTTGTTTAATATCACAGCAACTGAAGTGAGTCATTATATGTTATATATATTTTTTCACACCTTTAGATTAACTATTTTTCCTCTCATGTCACTGTCTTCTATATTAGATTAGAAGAATGTCCAATATCTTTTATTATATGTTGTAATTTTGATATTTTTATTGCGCTATGCTGTAGTATATGATCGCTTGTATATGTTTATTAGGCTGCATTTTATATTTATGGATATATAATTTGAATATGTGATCATTTCACTAGGAGGATCATTGTTTTAATATTGTTTTTTGGTTATATAATTTGTATTTATTACTGTTTAATTATGATTATGTGTAATTTTGTTATTGCACACGTCATGGTATCCTATGTACTTCTTTCTTTAGCTCTTTATTTATTTTTCTACATTTATTTTTCTATGTATATTATGAGTGGTGTTATATATGTTATTGATTTATTTATTTTATTACTGTTTGTTATTTTAGAGCCCCTGACGCAGCCCTTGTGGGCGAAACACAGTCTGTGTCAGGCAATTATTTCTCCAATAAAGTCTGATTAATACCACCTAGCGATCTGCTCTTGTTTGCTTCAACCTTCGAGCAGTGCCAGAACATATGACTCAAAGTAGATGGAACTCTGTTATTTCTACTGACTACCTAATGGCTTGCGGAGTGCCATAGGGTTCCATTCTCTCTCCAATCTGATCTAATTTATATTAAACCTGTAGCTTATCTTATATCTGCCCACAGTATTAGCTATCATCTCTTCACAGATGATACTGTTGCCTGAAAGCAGAATGTCGTATGTGAAAGGTTTCTATATGAACTGCGATAGACATATATTTCAGTACACTGCTGTAAGATCTTCTTGAATGCCAAACTGTTGATTTGATACTTTTGATACTACTACTAAAAAAATTAAAATTTGATATTTTATACTTCATTTCTCATTTTCTCTGTTTCACATCAAGCACATGTACAACAGTTTTGCTATCAGGCAATGATATAGAGATGCTGCTTACTGTTGATAATCAATGATCAGGATTGGACAATGCAGAGGTTAACAGTGCCTGGCCAAGGTGTCACTAAAATTGGTTAGAACCAGCTCAAACTTAATCCACAGAAAACTGAAGTATTATGGTCAGGACTCGCTCAAGGGATAGTGGTGCCCTGAGCCAACTTGCTTTGGTGGCACTCCTGCCCCCCATCACATTGCATCATAATAACATAAGAATAGCCATACTGAGTCAGACCAATCGTCCATCTAGCCCAGCATCCTGCCTCCAATAGTGGCCAATCCAGGTCACAAACACCTCGCAGAAACCCAATTAGTAGTATCATTCAGTGGTGCCAATCCTGGGGCAAGAAGTGGCTTCCCCCATCTCCATCTCATAAACAGACTATGAACTTTTCCTCTAGGAAACTGTCCAAACCTTTTTTAAACCGCTGTTACCGCATCCTCCCACAACAAGTTCCTCCTATTTGTTTTAAAATTAATTCCATGTAAATTCATTGAGTGTCTCCTAGTCTTTGTACTCTTTGAAAGAGTGAAAAATCGATTCAATTCTACAACAATCAGGATTTTATAGACTTCAATCATATCCCTCCTCAGCCGTCTCTTTTCCAAGCTGAAGGGTCCTAACCTCTTTAGCCTTTCCTCATATGGAAGCAGTTCATCCCCTTTATCATTTTGGTCGCTCTTCTTTGAATGTTTTCTAGATATAAGTACATAAGTAATGCCACACTGGGAAAAGACCAAGGGTCCATCGAGCCCAGCATCCTATCCACGACAGCGGCCAATCCAGGCCAAGGGCACCTGGCAAGCTTCCCAAACGTACAAACATTCTATACATGTTATTCCTGGAATTGTGGATTTTTCCCAAGTCCATTTAGTAGTGGTTTATGGACTTGTCCTTTAGGAAACCGTCTAACCCCTTTTTAAACTCTGCCAAGCTAACCGCCTTCACCACGTTCTCCGGCAACATATTCCAGAGTTTAATTATGCGTTAGGTGAAAAAATATTTTCTCTGATTTGTTTTAAATTTACTACACTGTAGTTTCATCACATGCCCCCTAGTCCTAGTATTTTTGGAAAGCGTGAACAGACGCTTCACATCCACCTGTTCCACTCCACTCATTATTTTATATACCTCTATCATGTCTCCCCTCAGCCGTCTCTTCTCCAAGCTGAAAAGCTCTAGACTCCTTAGTCTTTCTTCATAGGGAAGTCGTCCCATCCCCGCTATCATTTTAGTCGCCCTTCGCTGCACCTTTTCTAGTTCCACTCTATCTTTCTTGAGATGCGGTGACCAGAATTGAACACAATACTCAAGGTGCGGTCGCACCATGGAGCGATATAACAGCATTATAACATCCTCACACCTGTTTTCCATACCTTTCCTAATAATACCCAACATTCTATTCACTTTCCGAGCCGCAGCAGCACAATGAGCAGAAGGTTTCAGTGTATTATCGACGATGACACCCAGATCCCTTTCTTGGTCCTTAACTCCTAACGTGGAACCTTGCATGACGTAGCTATAATTCGGGTTCTTTTTTCCCACATGCATCACCTTGCACTTGCTCACATTAAACTTCATTCCGCTCTATCTTTTTTGAGACCAGAATTGAATGCAGTACTCAAGGTGAGGTCACACCATGGAGCGATAGAGGCATTATAATATTCTTGGTCTTATTTTGCATCCCTTCCCTAATAATTCCTAGCTCCTGTTTGCTTTTTTTGGCGACCGTCACACACTGGACAATGTATTGTCTACAATGACACCTAGACCTTTTTCTTGAGTGCTGATTCCTAAGGTGGACCCTAGCATCAGATAACTATGATTCGGATTATTCTTCCCAAAATGCATCACTTTGCATTTGTTCACATTAAATTTCATCTGCCATTTGGATGCCCAGTCTTCCAGTTTCCTAAAGTCTTCTTGCAATTTATCACAATCCACATGCGTTTTGACAACTTTGAATACTTTTGTGTCATCTGCAAATTTAATCACCTCACTTGTCGTTCCAATTTCCAGATCATTTATAAATATGTTAAATAGCATTAGTATCAGTACAAATCCCTCTGGCTCTCCACTATTAACCCTCCTTCACTGGGGAACTGAGTTTGATTCCCACTTCAGGCACAGGCAGCTCCTTGTGACTCTGGGCAAGTCACTTAACCCTCCATTGCCCCAGGTACAAATAAGTACCTGTATATGTAAGCTGCATTGAGCCTGTCATGAGTGGGAAAGCGTGGGGTACAAATGTAACAAAATATTTTTTTAACCCTATCTTCTGTTTTCTGTCCAATAACCAATTCTTAATTCACAGAAGGACGTTGCCTCCTATCCCATGACTCCTTTATTTTCTCAGGAGTCTCATGAGGTACATTGTGAAAAGCTTTCTGAAAATCTAGATACACTACATCCACAGGCTCATATTTATCGACATGTTTATTCACACCTTCAAAGAAATGAAGCAAATTGGTGAGGCAGCACCTCTTTTGGCTGAATCCATGCTGACTCTATCTCATTAAACCATGTTTGTCTAAGTGTTCCGTAATTTTATTCTTTACTTTGCCCAGCACGTCAGGCTTACCAGTCTGTAATTTCCTGGATGACCCCTTGAACCCTTTAAAAAAATCGGCATCACACTGGCCACCCTACAGTCTTCAGGTACTATGGACAACTGTAATGACAGCTTACAGGTCACTAGAAGCAGATCATCAATTTCATGTTTGAGTTCTTTCAATACCTTGGGGTGTATACCATCCAGTCCAGGTGATTTATCACTATTTAACTTGTCAATTTGGTTCAGTACATCTTCCAAGTATATTCCTTCCCTTCACACTTGGAACTTCTATCCATAAAGATTCCACGCTGCTATCTGTTTTATGTACAATGTTTATTTTGTTTGACTGAATTCCCTCTTTAACATATGCAATTCCCCCCCCTCCAATTTGATCCACACTATCATTGCAATGTAATTTATGCCCTACTAACACAGTGTCCCATTGATTGTCCTCCTTCTACCAGGTCTCTGAGATGCCTATTATTTCTACCTTTTAATTTAATGCTACATACTCCAATTCTCCTATCTTATTTTTAAAACTCCTAGCATTTGTATAGACACTTCAAATTGCCTTTTTTTCTTTGCAT
Organism: Microcaecilia unicolor; assembly: GCF_901765095.1. NCBI lineage: Eukaryota > Metazoa > Chordata > Amphibia > Gymnophiona > Siphonopidae > Microcaecilia > Microcaecilia unicolor. The sequence continues at coordinate 310,009,406 of NC_044031.1, forward strand.
CTACAGTCTGCTTTGAAGTTAATAGGGATAATTTGCATCCTTTGCTCTGTTCTCCCATTGAACACTCCTGGCTTTCTTTCACCATTATTGGAACTTTTCTATCGGGATTCCCTAAACATCCTGTTTCAATAGTATCCTTCAAAGATACTCCGCAACAAACCATGCGCTCCTGGGTGACTGTTGGCTCCCCCCTCCCCCATTTATTTAGTTAGCACCAGCAGCCTGGTTCCATCTCAGTTAAGGTGGAGCCCATCCTTTCAGAACAGGCCCCCCCCAACCCCTCCCCAGAATGTTGCCCAGTTCCAAACAAATCAAAATCCCTCATCTCTGCACCATTGTCTCAACCACACATTGAGACTTCGGAGCTCTGCTAGTCTCTTGGGCCCTGATCGTGGAACGGGGAGCATTTCTGAAAATGCTGCCCTGGAGGATATGGATTTCAGCTTTCTACCTAGGATCCTAAATTTGGCTTCCAGAACCTCCCTCCCACATTTTCCTTTATTATTGGTAGCCACATGTATTAAGACAGCTGGCTCCTCCCCAGCACTATCTAAAATCCTATCTAGGTGACGCGTGAGGTCCACCACCTTCACACCAAGCAGGCAAGTGACCTGGCGATCCTTATGTCCACCAGCAACCCAGATAGCTACATGCCTAATAATAGAATCAACAACTACAACAACTGTCCTAACACTTCGCTCCTGTGGAGAAGCTCCTGGAGACACATCCTCGGTGTGAGAGGAAATTGAATCCCTGGTGGGCTGGTCCTGGCTACATGATTACTTCCAACTTCACCAAAGTGATGCTCTCCTTTTAGGATACCTCCCTCCTCCAAGGCAGCATAGGGGTTGCCAGACTGGAGGTTGGATTTCTTTACAACTTCTCTGTAGGCTTCCTCTGTATACATCTCTGTCTCCCTCAGCTTGAACGGACTCGTTCTCTGAGAGCTAGGAGCTCTTTGCATCGAGCACAAACATATAACCTCTCGCCAACTGGGAGATAATCATACATGTGACACTCAATGCAAAAGACTGGATAGCACTCCTCTCGCTGCTGGACTGCTGTCTGCATCTTAGTACTAGGGATATTAGATTAATATAAAGAGCTTTAAGATTATATGGTATAATATGTAATTTATTTAGTGTTAAGTTAACCAGCTCCGGAAACCCAGAAATTCAATACCGGTGCCAGACCTGACATTGAATTTCCAGGTTTAGTGCCAGTGGCAGTCAGTAAAAGCTGATCGCTGCTGGCTGAATACTGGGCCTTTGGTATCCTACCACCTGCTTAATAAAACATGGGGTCAAAGGTCAAATAGTTATACTGTGTGCCTGATATTCAGTGGTATTTAACTGGCCAGAAATGGCTCCTGGACAGTTAAATAGCTAGTTTATCCACTGAATATTAGCGCTTAGCAGCTGCTAACCTACGTCACCTATTAGGCACAATCACTTACACCAGCTATGCAATGTACACTCAAGACAAGTTACAAACCATGTAAACAGTTCTGAAAATTACATCCATATTTCTAAACTGGACAGTCAATTTGTGGTACAGACAAGTCAATCAAAATAGTACTGCATTTCCAGTTATTACTTAATCATGAACAATAAAAACCCCAAAACCACAATGTGAAGTCCCAAAACTTTCACCAATTCATTATTAGAGCTTTCCTCTCTCAGAGAGTACACACGTTTCTTCATGCATGCAATTGTACTTAGATTTTAGCAAAGCCTTTGACATGGTTCCTCACAGGCGACTTAAAAATAAACTGAGTGCACTTGGTATGGGCTCTAAAGTAACTGACTGAGTTAGAAACTGGTTGAGTGGAAATCAACAAAGGGTAGCGGTAAACGGAGCTCACTTTCAGGAAAGGGATGTTACCGGTGGTGTGCCACCAAGGATCGGTTCTTGGTCCAATTTTTTAAAACATTTTTGTAAGTGAAATTGCAGAAGGGTTGTCTGGTAAGGTTTGCCTCTTTGCAGATGATACTAAAATCTGCAGTAGGATAGACACCCCTGATGGTGGAAATAATATGAGTGACCTAGCAAAGCTTGAAAAATAATCTAGAATATGGCAGATAAAATTTAATGCAGTACAGTATTAAGAGTGGTACAAAGAAGAGCGACCAAGAGGAAATGGAACTGCTTCCATATGGGGAAAGGCTAAAGAGGATAGGACTCTTCAGCTTGGAAAAAAGAAGGCTGAGGGGAGATATGATTAAGTTCTATAAAATCCTAAGTAGAATAAGTAAAAGTGAATTGATTTTTCAGTCTTTCAAAAAGTACAGACCAGGGGACACTTGATGAAATTACATGGAAATACTTTTAAAACAAATAGGAGGAAATATTTTTTTCACTCAAAGAAAGCTGTGGAACTCATTGCTGGAGGATGTGGTAATGGCAATTAGCGTATCTAGGTTTAAAAAAAAGGTTTGGACAAGTTCCTGGAGGAAAAGTCCATAGTCTGTTATTGAGATAGATGTGGTGGAAGCCACTGCTTGCCCTGGGATTAGTAGCATGGAATGGTGCTATTATTTGGGTTTTTGCCAGGTAATTGTGACCTGGATTGGCCACTGCAGGAAGCAGGATACTGGGCTAGATGGACCATTGGTCTGACCCAGTATAGCTATTCGTATGTTCTTATGTACTATAAAGGGTGAAGTACTACTGTGCACAAAAGAACAGCAGGGCTTAGGAGTGATTGTATCTAATGATCTTAGGGTGGCCAAACAGATAAAGGTGACGCACAAGCCAGAAGGGTGCTTGGGTGCATAGGGAGAGGAATGGCCAGCAGGGTGCCTCTATATAAGTTTCTGGTAAGACTTTACTTAGGAGTCCTTTTACTAAGGTGCACTAGGCGCTAAAATGTGCCTAACTTGGAAAAATGGCCTAACGTGGGACATACTAAAGCATAAAACTTTAATGCACACACATGCAAAAACTAACTGAGTGCTAAATATATTTTAGGAATTATTTTTAGCGGGTGTGTCGGGGCAGAGTGGGCGTTCCTGTGCTAACCGGTTATCACATCCACATTACAGTGTGCTAACTGGCACATAGATAACGTGGGAGCCCTCATTGCCTACAAAACAGATGGCAGTAAGTGCTCATATGATAATTTTTTTTTAATGGCCGCACGCCAATGGTAACAGTAGTGCATGGCCATAAATGAAATAAACTAGAAAATAATGGGTGTTTATGGCCACAGTAAAAATGGTCTTAGTGTGTGGAAAAGACCTGCATAAGGATGCGCTATGCAAATACTTACCACAGCTCAGTAAAAGAACCACTTAGAGTTAAGTTCTGGAGATGGCACCTTCAGAAAGACAGAAAACAGAGTGAAGTCAATCCAGAGGGCAACTACTGAAATGGTCAGTGGTTTTCACCGTAAAGCATGCATGCAGGAGCTAGGAGAAATCCAGCTCTGTGCTGGAAGTGAATGGTATCAATACTTTTAAACTGATAAAAATTTGGTCATTTACAGTAGCTTGAAAGGGAAGGTACAACAAAGTCAGCTTACAGTTCTTAGATAACCATGCTACAAGCACACTTTCAAACCCAAAATGGGAAGAGAAGGGGTGGAGGCCAACCAATAGGAAAAGCCTCACAAGGCCTAGGGAACAGGGACAGGTGCTTAGGAAGAGCCTATGCCAAGAGAACTAAAATTACATCACTTTCAGGCTTATTTTTGAAAGAGAAGGACGCCCATCTTTTGACACAAATCGCAAGATGGGCGTCCTTCTCACAGGGTCGCCCAAATCAGCATAATTGAAAGCCGATTTTGGTTGTCCCCAACTGCTTTCCGTCGCGGGGACGACCAAAGTTCCCGGGGGCATGTCAGAGGCATAGCGAAGGCGAGACTTGGGCGTGCCTAACACATGGGCATCCTCAACCCATAATGGAAAAAAAAAGGGCGTCCCTGATGAACACTTGGACGACTTTACCTGGTCCTTTTTTTCTTACGACCAAGCCACAAAAAGGTGCCCGAACTGACCAGATGACCACCGGAGGGAATCGGGGATGACCTCCCCTTACCCCCCCAGTGGTCACTAACCCCCTGCCACCCTCAAAAAATTTTTTTTAAATATTTTTTGCCAGCCTCAAATATCATACCCAGCTCCATGACAGCAGTCCCTGGAGCAGTTTTAGTTGGTGCAGTGCACTTCAGGCAGACGGACCCAGGCCCACCCCCCCTACCTGTTACACTTGTGGTGGTAAATGTGAGCCCTTCAAAACCCACCAGAAACCCACTGTACCCATATCTAGGTGCCCCCCTTCACCCATAAGGGCTATGGTAGTGGTGTACAGTTGTGGGTAGTGGGTTTTGGGGGGCTCAGCACACAAGGTAAGGGAGCTATGTACCTGGGAGCTTTTTCTGAAGTCCACTGCAGTGCCCCCTAGGCTGCCCGGTTGGTGTCCTGGCATGTCAGGGGTACCAGTGCACTATGAATGCTGGCTCCTCCCACGACCAAAGGGCTTGCATTTGGTCGTTTCTGAGATCGGCGTCCTTAGTTTCCATTATCGCCGAAAATCAGAAATGACCAAGTCTAAGGACGACCTTCTCTAGGGATGACCTAAATTTCAAGATTTGGGCGTCCCCAACCGTATTATCGAAACGAATGATGGACACCCATCTTGTTTCGATAATACGGGTTTCCCTGCCCCTTTGCCGGGATGTCCTATGAGGACGTCCTCAGGAAAACTTGGGCCCCCTTTCGATTATGCCCCTCCACGTAGTCCTATCCCACTTAAAGAGCACAGGACACATGCAAACAACGAGCATCCTGCCTCCATGAATATGAGGGCAGCACACTGCCTCCAACCCCTCCTCCCCCCGACATGACCCATTGTGATTGGGACACACTGCAGATGAACTGCATAGAAAAACATCGAAAAATGTGTTTCAAAAATAGCAATTTAGTCATTTTTGGAAGAAAAATGTCAATCTGCTGCTTTGTGCAATTTTTGGACGTTTTTCTGTTGCAAAAAAGAGTCCACAAGCCACTCACATACAGATATGGGACAAGAAAACTAAAAAGAAGACAACTTTGACAGAGGGAATCTACTGGCAGTACAATGATTGAATAAACAAGTAAATGAATCAAAAATGATGAGAGCTTTAATATAAATATTTGTTAGAAACAACCATGGCTATGTTTTGGCATAAGCCTGTATAAAGGGTATTGTATTTAAATAAAACAAAGATGGCAATGATCAGGAATTCTATATATGCATGTGATCAAATCAAGTGGGAATCCTTTTGTTTCTTTCAATGATTTGATCTTACAGCCATAAGATATTGCACCATCACTAGGAAACAAATGCTCTGCTTGAAATGAAATAGAAAACTTTCTAGATGTGGTGAAGTATTTATATCTTAGACTTTCAAAAAAATACAATGTGAGCCTTTTACAAAGGAGTGGTAGCTTTCTTAACGTGTGCTAAACACTAGATGACTGTCTCTAGCTTTTAGCATGCGCTAATCATTAGAGCACGCAAATAACGCTACCGCACCTTTGTAAATGACCCCCAATGAGATTTGATGAACTTCATTCCAAACAGTGTTCAACTGAGTAAGATGCTCACCATTCCATTTGTGCATTGAAGATGCTAACCTAAGAATTTCTTCAATCTATTCCAACAACCCCTGATAAATGTCAGAAATTACCTTCAAGTTAATAATGAGGCTGATTACAAACAAAACACAAACTGACAAGCTAGCTTTCAACATTCAAACCTGACCGGCTGCTTAATGTATACGTCCCCTATCTGTGGATTCACAGTGACACTATACAGGTAGTGACATGCCCCTGGAAATCCCTCAAAACCCTTCCTGGTCAATGTACACTCCTGCTCTCTCCCCAGTACATTCCCAGATTCAACACCCTGTCATGATGTTCCAACCTCACACTCTTTCACACATCCATCTCAAACTTCACCCATTTATTCTTCAATCCATACAAAACTACAACTGGAAAACAAAACAGAGTTGCCCCCAACATACAACCAACCAATTGACTCAGCTTCACCTAAAAGTACATGAAACACGATAGCCACATAAGCTCCCCTTCAACAGGGAGCTCAATAATAAATGAGCAAAGTGCATGAACTCATAGTGTTAAGTCAGCAGGTTGGGGACATTGATTCCTGCACCTCTCTGTCAGCTTAATAATCTATATATACAGTGGGGGAAATAAGTATTTGATCCCTTGCTGATTTTGTAAGTTTGCCCACTGACAAAGACATGAGCAGCCCATAATTGAAGGGTAGGTTATTGGTAACAGTGAGAGATAGCACATCACAAATTAAATCCGGAAAATCACATTGTGGAAAGTATATGAATTTATTTGCATTCTGCAGAGGGAAATAAGTATTTAATCCCTCTGGCAAACAAGACCTAATACTTGGTGGCAAAACCCTTGTTGGCAAGCACAGCGGTCAGACGTCTTCTGTAGTTGATGATGAGGTTTGCACACATGTCAGGAGGAATTTTGGTCCACTCCTCTTTGCAGATCATCTCTAAATCATTAAGAGTTCTGGGCTGTCGCTTGGCAACTCGCAGCTTCAGCTCCCTCCATAAGTTTTCAATGGGATTAAGGTCTGGTGACTGGCTAGGCCACTCCATGACCCTAATGTGCTTCTTCCTGAGCCGCTCCTTTGTTGCCTTGGCTGTATGTTTTGGGTCATTGTCGTGCTGGAAGACCCAGCCACGACCCATTTTTAAGGCCCTGGCGGAGGGAAGGAGGTTGTCACTCAGAATTGTACGGTACATGGCCCCATCCATTCTCCCATTGATGCGGTGAAGTAGTCCTGTGCCCTTAGCAGAGAAACACCCCCAAAACATAACATTTCCACCTTCATGCTTGACAGTGGGGACGGTGTTCTTTGGGTCATAGGCAGCATTTCTCTTCCTCCAAACACGGCGAGTTGAGTTCATGCCAAAGAGCTCAATTTTTGTCTCATCTGACCACAGCACCTTCTCCCAATCACTCTCGGCATCATCCAGGTGTTCACTGGCAAACTTCAGATGGGCCGTCACATGTGCCTTCCGGAGCAGGGGGACCTTGCGGGCACTGCAGGATTGCAATCCGTTATGTCGTAATGTGTTACGAATGGTTTTCGTGGTGACAGTGGTCCCAGCTGCCTTGAGATCATTGACAAGTTCCCCCCTTGTAGTTGTAGGCTGATTTCTAACCTTCCTCATGATCAAGGATACCCCACGAGGTGAGATTTTGCGTGGAGCCCCAGATCTTTGTCGATTGACAGTCATTTTGTACTTCTTCCATTTTCTTACTATGGCACCAACAGTTGTCTCCTTCTCGCCCAGCGTCTTACTGATGGTTTTGTAGCCCATTCCAGCCTTGTGCAGGTGTATGATCTTGTCCCTGACATCCTTAGACAGCTCCTTGCTCTTGGCCATTTTGTAGAGGTTAGAGTCTGACTGATTCACTGAGTCTGTGGACAGGTGTCTTTCATACAGGTGACCATTGCCGACAGCTGTCTGTCATGCAGGTAACGAGTTGATTTGGAGCATCTACCTGGTCTGTAGGGGCCAGATCTCTTACTGGTTGGTGGGGGATCAAATACTTATTTCCCTCTGCAGAATGCAAATAAATTCATATACTTTCCACAATGTGATTTTCCGGATTTAATTTGTGATGTGCTATCTCTCACTGTTACCAATAACCTACCCTTCAATTATGGGCTGCTCATGTCTTTGTCAGTGGGCAAACTTACAAAATCAGCAAGGGATCAAATACTTACTTCCCCCACTGTATAAAACTCACCCTCAACGTTCTATTGTCTGATGACGTCACTGAAGCCAAGGTTCGTAAGTTCGAAGCTCTGAAGCCAACAAAATCACAGTCTCGGGGCCCCACCCTCGCATCAAACGTTATGACGTTAGGGTGGAGGCGGAGCAATTCACTCACATCAACGACGGCCAGGGTGCCGTAATGGGCCACCCACTGACGATGAAGGTGCGTTGGGTGGGGGGGCCACAGTCACACATCGACGGCGGCGCAATGCCCTAACAACCAAGGTGCGTTCAGTGGGGGGGGGGGGGGGGGGCACAGGAAAGCCTTGCTAGCGCCCGTTTCATTGGCTCCAGAAACGGGCCTTTTTTTACTAGTTTGCCTATATGTTATGGCAGAAAAGGATAAGCCCAAATCTTGTTTCTACCAGGACGTGCTAATCTTTCTTTTCCCTCTCAGACAATTTTGGGCGGTGTTGCCCATTGTTAGGGAACTATGAAATCTGGAGGGCTTGTAGGATTTACAAATGTTATTTGGAAGATTTTCTTTCAATTAAAATTAGAACAGTGATTCAAGCTCTTATTAGATCTTACTTCAACTTCTACAATGCTCTGTATTTGGGTGTTCCCCTTTCGTACACAGAATGTAGTGGTGTGGGTTTTGTCGGGTCTGTCCTGATCTATTCATCTCTCTCCAGTTTTGAAAAGTTTACACTGGTTGCCTGTTACATGTAGAATTCAGTTTAAGATCTTGACCCTTATCTTCAACGTGCTGTGTGATGAAATTCCAACATTGTTACCTTCTTCCCTGCATCCTTATCAACCTGCATGCATTTTGAGGTCTGCAGAAAAATTGTTGTTGCTGTACTGCCATTCCACCAGGTTAGGTGGAATAGTTATAGATCTTTGATCTTTTCTGTGGAATACTTTACCACAGGATTTATGTGGAGGTATATTTTCAAAGCACTTAGACTTACAAAGTTTCGTGGAGGGGCATAATCGAACGCAAACGCCCATGTGTAAGAACGTCCATCTCCGAGAACTGGTCAGGAAAGGGGTGGGCCGAATCGTATTTTCGAAAAAGATGGATGATTATCTTTAGTTTCGACAATACGGTTTGTGCCAGGCAAATGCATTGGATGTGGGCGTTTTTGAGATGTGGGCATTTGTTTGAGCTGGGCGTTTTTGTTTTTCAGCGATAATCGAAACAGAAGCGTCCCAGCTCAAAAATGACCAAATCCAAGGCTTTGGGTCGTGGGAGGGGCCAGGATTCATAGTGCACTGGTCCCCCTCACATGCCAGGACACCAACCGGGCACCCTAGGGGGCACTTTTAAAAAATAGAAACAAACATTAAATTACCTCCCAAGTGCATAGCTCCTTTACCTTGGGTGCTGAGACCCCCAAATCCCCCCAAAACCCACTCCCCACAACTCAACACCATTACCATAGCACTTAATGGTGAAGGGGGCACCTACATGTGGGTACAGTGGGTTTTGGGGGGGGGGTAGAGGGCTCCCATTTACCACCACAAGTGGTACATGTAGGGGGGGGATGGGCCTGAGTCCACCTGCCTGAAGTGCACTGCATTGCCCACTAAAACTGCTCCAGTGACAGGACTTGTTGCTGCTGTATAACCTTGGCACAGCAGTTCACACCGTAAGACTAATCTCGCTGAAAACGTCCTTTATTTCAATAACCGCGTTTACTCACAGTTAACTGCAGATCACAGGTTGTGCCCCACTGGCAACAAGTCTCCCTGGTACTGAGATTAGCAGTAGCTCAGAGCTGGCAGAATGGTGTACAATGCCCTCTTTCAACAACATTCAAGGTAAGAACTAAGTTCTGTAACGTGGCTAACACACGAATGGGATCTAAAACGGACTTACAAATATGGCCACTACCTCATGGACTAACAGAAACAAAACAGGGCACACTCTGACCCAGGTCAGCAGAGGGAAAAGCACCATGGGAGAAAAGCCTACCAACTACCAACATCGTGAGACTGTAACACAAGCTAGTGAAATCACGGAGCCCAATACCCTACACCAACCACAATGCAATGCTGATGTGACCCTGCAGTGCACCCGAGAGCCACATCTGACCCAGGGAAAGGCTGTGAGAGGATCAAACACATTCTGCAGTCATGGAGGTGGGTAAGGAATTTGAGGGTGGCATAGAGGCTGGGAAATAAGGTTTTTGCAAGTGGGTTTTTTTGGTGGGAGGGGGTTAGTGACCACTGGGGGAGTCAGGGGAGGTGATTCCCGATTCCCTCCGGTGGTCATCTGGTCATTTAGGGCACTTTTTTGGGACCTGTTTGTGAGAAAAAAGGGTCCAAAAACAGTGTCCTAAATTCCCACTAAAAACGCCTTTCTTTTTTCCATTATCGTCCGAGCGCGCCCATCTCTGCTCGGCCGATAACCACGCCCCAGTCTCACCTTCACCATACCTCCGACACACCCCCATCAACTTTATTCGTTCCCACGATGGAGTGCAGTTGAATACGACCAAAATCGGCTTTCAATTATACCGATTTGGCCGCCCACGGGAAACGGACGCCCATCTCTCGAACATGGGCATTTTTCTCCTTTCGAAAATAAGCAGGATAGTAACCTCTGAAATAGTATAATTTCTTTTTTGCATTTTTGGAAATGTTTTAAAGCATATCCATTCAGTCCAGTGTTTTAGTTATTCTTTTAAGTATTTTGAATATTTGGCTTATCTCTTATGCTTATGCTCATATTCATTTCATTGTATTGTCTGTTGCCCTCTACCTGATCATGTATCTTATTTTGTAAGTTTTATCTCAAAAATCTTACCAATGAGAGGAGTCACAAAGAAATTTGGTGTAAAACTTGGTAATGTTAACCCTGATTCAAGTGTAAAATAGCAGAGTTTATTAACAACCTTAAATAATTGCCAGGGAAAAGGGGGAAAGAATTTGTACTTGGCTCTCTCTACCAGGATGTGGCCAATGGAAGAGTGACAGATATTCTGCCTAGGTCTTTTCGGAAGGTAGGGGTCCCGTTTCCTTGTTTCTGCCTCTTGGAAGCAGACTGGATGCTCAAGGGAAGAAGCTTCAGGTCATGTGGAGGGTTGGCTCTTAAGTATCAAAACAGGGTTTAGGGTAAAGGAAAGGGCATTTGGGCAATATCTCCTTTCTGGCCTGGGAAAGAAACTGGACGGGACTGCGGTTAATGGTTTGCTTGAGTTGGACGTCATGGGTAATGAATGTGCCTACTGGAGTGTTAAAATTGTATTGAGTACCAGTACTTTTGGCAAGAAGACTTGAAGTGTGGGTACTACAAAAGAGCTTGGTGTTTTGCCAAAGCTGAAAGTCTGGGAAGGTTGAAAGAACAGGGCTCCCCGAGATTCAGGGAACCCATAACTGAGAGAAGAGTGAAAGAGAGATGTGCCTGGAAGTCTTTTTCAGGGTACAAGAGTGGTGAATAGAAGATAATCTCAAGAGGATCCCAAGAATGTCCACATCAGGAGAGGAGTCCTGCAAAAGGAAGAAAAGTGTCTACCAGACTAGGAGAGTAAACAAAGAAGAAATTAACCATCTTTTTCATTTATGGATGTATTTATTTATTTATTTATTGCTGTTCTTAATTCTACCTGCTATATGTGAGGATAACAGAAAAACTCTCATGAATTCACACAGTAAAGATTTTAAATTTGTGCACTGTTTTCTGGCATTTATAGTGGAGTTTGAAGTGGGTGTGTGCTCTGAAGAAAAGGGTGAGAGGCTGGGGAGTGTCTTGCTCAGCAAGCTAGGGCCATGAAGAGCACAATGAGGTAAGAAGAGGTCTCCTCCTCTACACAACATTTGTAGGTTCCCCCTGCTGCAGCACAGAGCTCCGTGGAGACTGGCTACATAATCTCTATTCTTATTTCATACCTTACTGTTGCACATTCAAAACATCTAAAAACAAATCAAATGCAGCTGTGGTAAATGGTAAGAAAACCAATATGAATAAGATATATATGTATTAATGATAAAACAAAAAAATGTATAAGTCACAATCATCAATAAAACACACAACAGAGAAGAATAATTGCACATTTCGGTATAATCAATAATAACCTGAAAATACCCTATTCCATAGGATCTTAATCTTCCATAACCTAATCCTAGGTTTGTAAGTATGTAACGTGATTCTTGTAACCCGTTAACTCCCACTTAGAAAGTAGTTCAAAGTGGTTTACAACAAATTAATTAAAAAAACAAAGTAAAATATAAAATGAATTAATATAAAATAAAAATTTTAAGACAGAAAACACTTCAACAAATAGGTTTTAAGGTTAGAAGTTACATTTGAACTGTTAATCCACATGTGTGTGCTGGGTGGGCGGGGGTGGGAGGTTGGGTGTAAGGGTGGGAGGGGTAGGGAGAAAAGTAAGAAAAAATTTGATGACAATACTATTGTTTTAATCAGCTGAGTTAGCATGCTGTTGCTGTTGAAATTGCATTTTCCTATGTATTGTCCATAATGGTTGTTTATACGGCTGTTCATCAATAAAAATTGTTGAAATAGGTCTTAAGGTTTTTAAGAAATTGAAGATAACCAGAAGAATTTCTAAGGACCATAGGTAGGGAGATCCAAAACTGAGGAGCATAAAAACAGAAAGATGATTGCAATATTTTCTTGTACTTAATACCAACAAAAGATGGTAAAATTAAGCAAAATGGATCTCTAAATCGTATAAGAGGAAAAGAGATCAAATTGGACAGCAGCCCAGCAGCACTTCCCACCCCTAGCTCAGCGTCATATCTGCTGCTACAAAAAGCGAATGCTACATACCTGTAGAAGGTATTCTCCGAGGACAGCAGGCTGATTGTTCTCACTGATGGGTGACGTCCACGGCAGCCCCTCCAATCGGAATCTTCACTAGCAAAGGCCTTTGCTAGTCCTCGCGCGCCAATGCGCACCGCGCATGCGCGGCCGTCTTCCCGCCCGAAACCGGCTTGTGCCGGCCAGTCTTATATGTAGCAAAACAGAGACAAGGGAAGACACAACTCCAAAGGGGAGGCGGGCGGGTTTGTGAGAACAATCAGCCTGCTGTCCTCGGAGAATACCTTCTACAGGTATGTAGCATTCGCTTTCTCCGAGGACAAGCAGGCTGCTTGTTCTCACTGATGGGGTATCCCTAGCCCCCAGGCTCACTCAAAACAACAACCATGGTCAATTGGGCCTCGCAACGGCGAGGACATAACTGAGATTGACCTAAAAAATTTACCAACTAACTGAGAGTGTAGCCTGGAACAGAACAAACAGGGCCCTCGGGGGGTGGAGTTGGATCCTAAAGCCCAAACAGGTTCTGAAGAACTGACTGCCCGAACCGACTGTCGCGTCGGGTATCCTGCTGTAGGCAGTAATGAGATGTGAATGTGTGGACAGATGACCACGTCGCAGCTTTGCAGATCTCTTCAATGGTGGCTGACTTCAAGTGGGCTACCGACGCTGCCATGGCTCTAACATTATGAGCCGTGACATGACCCTCAAGAGCCAGCCCAGCCTGGGCGTAAGTGAAGGAAATGCAATCTGCTAGCCAATTGGATATGGTGCGTATCCCCACAGCCACTCCCCTCCTATTGGGATCAAAAGAAACAAACAATTGGGCGGACTGTCTGTTGGGCTGTGTCCGCTCCAGATAGAAGGCCAATGCTCTCTTGCAGTCCAATGTGTGCAGCTGACGTTCAGCAGGGCAGGAATGAGGACGGGGAAAGAATGTTGGCAAGACAATTGACTGGTTCAGATGGAACTCCGACACAACCTTTAGCAAGAACTTAGGGTGAGTGCGGAGGACTACTCTGTTGTGATGAAATTTGGTGTAAGGGGCCTGGGCTACCAGGGCCTGAAGCTCACTGACTCTACGAGCTGAAGTAACTGCCACCAAGAAAATGACCTTCCAGGTCAAGTACTTCAGATGGCAGGAGTTCAGTGGCTCAAAAGGAGGTTTCATCAGCTGGGTGAGAACGACATTGAGATCCCATGACACTGTAGGAGGTTTGACAGGGGGCTTTGACAAAAGCAAACCTCTCATGAAGCGAACAACTAAAGGCTGTCCTGAGATCGGCTTACCTTCCACATGATAATAGTATGCACTGATTGCACTAAGGTGAACCCTTACAGAGTTGGTCTTGAGACCAGACTCAGACAGGTGCAGAAGGTATTCAAGCAGGGTCTGTGTAGGACAAGAGCGAGGATCTAGGGCCTTGCTGTCACACCAGACGGCAAACCTCCTCCACAGAAAGAAGTAACTCCTCTTGGTGGAATCTTTCCTGGAAGCAAGCAAAACACGGGAAACACCCTCTGACAGACCCAAAGAGGCAAAGTCTACGCTCTCAACATCCAGGCCGTGAGAGCCAGGGACCGGAGGCTGGGATGCAGAAGCGCCCCTTCGTCCTGCGTGATGAGGGTCGGAAAACACTCCAATCTCCACGGTTCTTCGGAGGACAACTCCAGAAGAAGAGGGAACCAGATCTGACGCAGCCAAAAAGGAGCAATCAGAATCATGGTGCCTCGGTCTTGCTTGAGTTTCAACAAAGTCTTCCCCACCAGAGGTATGGGAGGATAAGCATACAGCAGACCCTCCCCCCAATCCAGGAGGAAGGCATCCGATGCCAGTCTGCCGTGGGCCTGAAGCCTGGAACAGAACTGAGGAACTTTGTGGTTGGCTCGAGATGCGAAGAGGTCTACCAAGGGGGTGCCCCACGCCTGGAAGATCTGTCGCACTATACGGGAATTGAGCGACCACTCGTGAGGTTGCATAATCCTGCTCAACCTGTCGGCCAGACTGTTGTTTACGCCTGCCAGATATGTGGCTTGGAGCACCATGCCGTGACGGCGAGCCCAGAGCCACATGCTGACGGCTTCCTGACACAGGGGGCGAGATCCGGTGCCCCCCTGCTTGTTGACGTAGTACATGGCAACCTGGTTGTCTGTCTGAATTTGGATAATTTGGTGGGACAGCCGATCTCTGAAAGCCTTCAGAGCGTTCCAGATCGCTCGCAACTCCAGAAGATTGATCTGCAGATCGCGTTCCTGGAGGGACCAGCTTCCTTGGGTGTGAAGCCCATCGACATGAGCTCCCCACCCCAGGAGAGACGCATCCGTGGTCAGCACTTTTTGTGGCTGAGGAATTTGGAAAGGACGTCCCAGAGTCAAATTGGACCAAATCGTCCACCAATACAGGGATTCGAGAAAACTCGTGGACAGGTGGATTACGTCTTCTAGATCCCCAGCAGCCTGGAACCACTGGGAAGCTAGGGTCCATTGAGCAGATCTCATGTGAAGGCGGGCCATGGGAGTCACATGGACTGTGGAGGCCATGTGGCCTAGCAATCTCAACATCTGCCGAGCTGTGATCTGCTGGGACGCTCGCACCTGCGAGACGAGGGACAACAAGTTGTTGGCTCTCGCCTCTGGGAGATAGGCGCGAGCCGTCCAAGAATCCAGCAGAGCTCCTATGAATTCCAGTCTCTGCACTGGGAGAAGATGGGACTTTGGATAATTTATCACAAACCCCAGTAGCTCCAGGAGGCGAATAGTCATCTGCATGGACTGCAGGGCTCCTGCCTCGGATGTGTTCTTCACCAGCCAATCGTCGAGATATGGGAACACGTGCACCCCCAGCCTGCGAAGTGCCGCTGCTACTACAGCCAAGCACTTTGTGAACACCCTGGGCGCAGAGGCGAGCCCAAAGGGTAGCACACAGTACTGAAAGTGACGTGTGCCCAGCTGAAATCGCAGATACTGTCTGTGAGCTGGCAGTATCGGGATGTGTGTGTAGGCATCCTTCAAGTCCAGAGAGCATAGCCAATCGTTTTCCTGAATCATGGGAAGGAGGGTGCCCAGGGAAAGCATCCTGAACTTTTCTTTGACCAGATATTTGTTCAGGGCCCTTAGGTCTAGGATGGGACGCATCCCCCCTGTTTTCTTTTCCACAAGGAAGTACCTGGAATAGAATCCCAGCCCTTCCTGCCCGGATGGCACGGGCTCGACCGCATTGGCGCTGAGAAGGGCGGAGAGTTCCTCCGCAAGTACCTGCTTGTGCTGGAAGCTGTAGGACTGAGCTCCCGGTGGACAATTTGGAGGTTTTGAGGCCAAATTGAGGGTGTATCCTTGCCGGACTATTTGGAGAACCCACTGATCGGAGGTTATGAGAGGCCACCTTTGGTGAAAAGCTTTCAACCTCCCTCCGACTGGCAGGTCGCCCGGCACTGACACTTGGATGTCGGCTATGCTCTGCTGGAGCCAGTCAAAAGCCCGTCCCTTGCTTTTGCTGGGGAGCCGAGGGGCCTTGCTGAGGCACGCGCTGCTGACGAGAGCGAGCGCGCTGGGGCTTAGCCTGGGCCGCAGGCTGTCGAGAAGGAGGATTGTACCTACGCTTGCCAGAAGAGTAGGGAACAGTCTTCCTTCCCCCAAAAAATCTTCTACCTGTAGAGGTAGAGGCTGAAGGCTGCCGGCGGGAGAACTTGTCGAATGCGGTGTCCCGCTGGTGGAGCTGCTCTACTACCTGTTCGACTTTCTCTCCAAAAATGTTATCCGCACGGCAAGGCGAGTCCGCAATCCGCTGCTGGATTCTATTCTCCAGGTCGGAGGCACGCAGCCATGAGAGCCTGCGCATCACCACACCTTGAGCAGTGGCCCTGGACGCAACATCAAAGGTGTCATACACCCCTCTGGCCAGGAATTTTCTGCACGCCTTCAGCTGCCTGACCACCTCCTGAAAAGGCTTGGCTTGCTGAGGGGGGAGCGCATCAACCAAGCCCGCCAACTGCCGCACATTGTTCCGCATGTGTATGCTCGTGTAGAGCTGGTAAGACTGGATTTTGGCCACGAGCATAGAGGAATGGTAGGCCTTCCTCCCAAAGGAGTCTAAGGTTCTAGAGTCCTTGCCCGGGGGCGCCGAAGCATGCTCCCTAGAACTCTTAGCCTTCTTTAGGGCCAGATCCACAACTCCAGAATCATGAGGCAACTGAGTGCGCATCAGATCTGGGTCCCCATGGATCCGGTACTGGGACTCGATCTTCTTGGGGATGTGGGGATTAGTTAAAGGCTTGGTCCAGTTCGCAAGCAATGTCTTTTTGAGGACATGGTGCAAGGGAACAGTGGACGCTTCCTTAGGTGGAGAAGGATAGTCCAGGAGCTCAAACATTTCAGCCCTGGGCTCGTCCTCCACAACCACCGGGAAGGGGATGGCCGTAGACATCTCCCGGACAAAGGAAGCAAAAGACAGACTCTCAGGAGGGGAAAGCTGTCTTTCAGGAGAGGGAGTGGGATCGGAAGGAAGACCCTCAGACTCCTCGTCAGAGAAATATCTGGGGTCTTCTTCCTCTTCCCACGAGGCCTCACCCTCGGTGTCAGACACAAGTTCACGAACCTGTGTCTGCAACCGTGCCCGACTCGACTCAGTGGAGCCACGTCCACGATGGGGGCGTCGAGAGGTAGACTCCCTCGCCCGCATCGGCGAAGCTCCCTCCGCCGACGTAGTCGGGGAGCCTTCCTGGGAGGCGACGGCAGCCGGTACCGCACGCGGCACCGACGCCGGAGACCTCACCTCGGGCGATGGGCCAGCCAGTGCCACGCTCGACGGTACCGGAGGCGCAAGCACCGCCGGTACCGGAGGGGTAGGGCGCAGCAGCTCTCCCAGAATCTCTGGGAGAACGGCCCGGAGGCTCTCGTTCAGAGCGGCTGCAGAGAAAGGCATGGAGGTCGATGCAGGCGTCGACGTCAGAACCTGTTCCGGGCGTGGAGGCTGTTCCGGGCTGTCCAGAGTGGAGCCCATCGACACCTCCTGAACAGAGGGTGAGCGGTCCTCTCGGTGCCGATGCCTGCTGGGTGCCGACTCCTTCGGCGACCCAGAGCTCTCGGTACCGACATGGGAAGGGGACCGGTGACGATGCTTCTTCGACTTCTTGGGACGAAGCATGTCACCGGAGCTTCCCGGTACCGACGAGGAGGACGTAGAATCCAGCCGTCGCTTCCTCGGGGCCGAGATCGAAGAAGGTCGGTCTCGGGGGGGCTGTACCGCAGGAGCCCTCAGGGTAGGGGGAGACCCACCCGAAGGCTCACCGCTACCAGCAGGGGAATGGACAGCCCTCACCTGCACTCCAGATGAAGCACCACCGTCCGACGACATCAGCAGCCGAGGTCCCGGTACCACCGACGTCGATGCAGCTGTCCGATGTCTCGGTGCCGATGCAGAGGGCCGATGCCTCGATGCACTCGATGTACTGGCCGCCGAGGTTGAAGGTCTGGACGCTGAAGACGTCGATGCACTCGATACCCCCGGTGCCGATGCCGACGAAGAGCCCGAGAACAAAATGTTCCACTGGGCTAACCTCGCTACCTGAGTCCGCCTTTGCAAAAGGGAACACAGACTACAGGCCTGAGGGCGGTGCCCAGTCCCCAGACACTGAAGACACGGCGCGTGCCTGTCAGTGAGCGAGATTACCCGGGCGCACTGGCTGCACTTCTTGAAGCCGCTGGAAGGCTTCGATGTCATGGGCGGAAAAATCACGCCGGCGAAATCGAAAGACGAAATGGCGAAATTTGGCACAGAAAAAAGGGAAATTTCGACCGGGGCCTAAGTATGGCCTACCCCGACGACGAAAGAAAACTTAACGGGGTGAAAAAACTCGAAGTAGAGGAAGGAAAAACCAAAAATGGTTAATCCAAACACTTTCTGGATTTCTCACAGAAAACAGTCGAAAAACGACGCGCGAGGCCGACTTTTCGGGGCACGAACGGTAAAGCACAACCGTACCGAGCGCGGAGAAAAGAAGACTGGCCGGCACAAGCCGGTTTCGGGCGGGAAGACGGCCGCGCATGCGCGGTGCGCATTGGCGCGCGAGGACTAGCAAAGGCCTTTGCTAGTGAAGATTCCGATTGGAGGGGCTGCCGTGGACGTCACCCATCAGTGAGAACAAGCAGCCTGCTTGTCCTCGGAGAAATATATTAATTTTTGTAGCACCAGAGTGTACCTGGTGGTAATCGGCCAGTGCTGCGCGCTACCCAGTTACTGCCAGGTTAGCGCAGGAGCCCTTACTGCCAGTTCAATGGGTAGTGGTAAGGGATCCCCCCCGAAATGGCCACGTGGCAAGTGCTTTACTTGCCGCATGGCTATTTCTTCCAGGAAAGAGAGACTTGCCTTTTACCCACTGTGGTAAAAGGGCGTCTTAGCATGCGTGAAAAACATGCACCGACGCCAGCACAGGCCCGCTTTTGCTGCAGCTTAATAAAAGAGGCCCCAAGTGGCTTAAGATACAAGATTGTACCAAAATGGCAAAATGAGATCTGTCAAAGTATCATCTAATGCGGTGTAACTGTCGTAGCTTAAAAAGCAACACATGTAATAAGGTAATTTATCTGAGGTTCTAGTAGAAGGGAAGAGTCTAAAGTAAGTCCCAAAATCTTCGAAGAAGATTCAAATTTCAGAGCCAAATTATTTGACACATTAATAGAATCAGAAATGAGACTGCCCTTTCGAGCTATCTATTGTAGTTTCATTTTATCAGTATTCAATTTGTGATATTGAATTATATCTATTCATTTAACTACCTTAGATGTCATGACAGACAGACCACTTCTCATCAGCAGGAGCCAAGAGCAACATGTCATTTGCATAAGAGTAAAAACAGACTCCCAAAGATGAGAAACCATAATCCATGTTAGTCATATATATGTTAAATAGAATAGGTGATAAAGGCATGCCCAGAGGTTGGTACCCATGTATCAGAAGCGTCATCTTTCATCATAACTGAATACTGTCTATTAACCAAAAAATGTTTAAACCAATTAAAGACTACACCAGAAATGCCAACTGAGTTTAAACAGCAAAAAATGTCGTGGTCCACTGTATCAAACGCTGCAGTCAGATCGAATTGCAGCAACACCATAGTCTTGACTCTTGCTATTAGTGACTTTGCATCAGACACCAAAGCCAAAAGAGCAGATTCAGTGCTATGGAATTTTCTGAACCCAAACTGAAAAGGACTAAGACAAGAGAACCTATCTAAGTAGAAAACCAACTGAGAAGTGACAAAGGATTCTGATAACTTAGCAAGAATTGGAATACTGGCTATTGGGTGAAAGTTAGCAGGTATACTTGGATCAGCATTAACTGTTTTAAAAATAAAAGTAAGGACAATATCACCCAAATTAGAAGGGTAGTGTCCTAGTCTAAAAAGAGAATTAAAAAAAAGGATGTGATCCGTTCAATTATTAAACAAGGCGGTGATTTCAAAATATAAGCTGGACAGCTATCTAGCATATATGACACAGATGTCAGTATTGATAAATGAGGAGCTACCTGATTTTCTGTTGAAAGGACTCCTATAGTCTATCAACAGGTTGTGCCTCGGAAGAAACCAAATTAGACAAGTTAATAACCTCATCTAACCTAGTCAACACTGAGTCACACTAGATCTGATATAGGCTCTTGGGAGTTAAGAATGCTTACTAAACTCCTTGTGGAAAACAGCAGGTTTTTTGTGCCATTGCGTTAAAAAAACACAAAGTTTATTTTGGAAAGAGGCAAACTACCACAGAACCCCTTTATGAGGTCACAAAGTAACCTGTTTCCACGCATTAACCACATATTAAGGGAGACTTTCAATAAATGCCGTTGAGATTTTGGTGCTGGAAAAAATCAGCGTGGAGTGCTATTCTATAAATGGTGCTCTGGGTCGAGCGCTTTTCTTACAACTGTGCTTAGAGCCCATTTCTGCGCCAAAAGTTGGGCGCCGGTATTTATGTCAGCTGAAACCTGGTGTAAATGCTGGTGCTCATCTTCAATACCACCAATATCAAGTCACAATATATATCCCAAGTAGTCTTCTCATATAAATCAAAGGTGCCCACATCCACTCATGATGCAACTAAGCTCTTAATCCATTACTCACTTACAGACCTCCGCAGCACAACTCCGAGCTCCAAACTTTCATTGCTGTAAGCTTTACATGCTCACTCGTCATCGGTCTTTTATCAAACTGTAATAACAGCACCATCTCATAGAAATTTTGGCACAGAAATTAGACTATTCTAACATCCCACATGCAACTTTTAGGAATGCCCCTGCCACGCCTCCTTTTGCATTGTGGACTAGGGGTTATAGAATAGGGCACAGGGAGATACATGCGCAAATTTCAATTATTGTCAACTGACCGCAATCATTGATTGTTAAATTAATTGGCTCGAAAACTACAAATTTCAGCACCATATATAGAATCCGCGGGTAAGTGCTTAACGCCCTTTAGTAGAAAGGCTTCATAAAGTCTTTGGGAATTCATCCTCTACAAACAATATCTCATCTTTTGTAGGATTTATCATGAACTTATTTCCTGACGTTCTTCCCTAACAGCCTCTGAACAAATTGTTCATTAGAACTCACTGTGCCCCTTTTGTCTTTATCTAATATGATATACAGCTGCATACCATCGATGAATAACTGGAACATAATTCTAAACTGCCTCAAAAAATTGATCAAGTGCTGTAGATATAAATTAAACAGTAGAGGCAAAAATACTGAGCCCCGTGGGACTAACAGGTCAGCAAGAGAGACGTAGAGGAAAATTTATCTAGTACAACTTCTGCATGCAACCTTCATGAAAGGATCTGAACCATGCAAGCACACAGTTTCCTATCCCCAAAGCTATCAAGTGGCACATGAGAATATTGTGATTGATAATGTCAAACGCTGCTATCAAGTCAAGGGTAACCCAGAAATGACACTGCACAGTTTTGCTCAGTTTTCTTTTTTGGTTAGTGTGCAACAATGTAGAGCAAGCAATAGCTCAACAGGACATGGCCCAGTGAATTGAATGGGTTGCAAAAATTTAGAAGGACCAGATGGGTCATGGGTCTGTATATTTAAAATGTGACCCATCTATATTTCTTTTTTTTTTTTTATATATATATATATAAACAGGGACCTACCTATTCAAGCTCAGTTTCAAATATTACTTACAAGTTATCTATTACAGTGGCCACTTCAAGGGGGAATGCACGGCAATAGAGTTCCCACGGTTATCAAGGCTGCAGAATGCTTGGAAACAGCATTCTCCTTGTTAAGCTGTTACAGAAATAATTGTCATTGATTATATTTAACATATCACGGGTGGAGCATGCATAATAGATCACATAATCAATGGGTCATAGGTCAGCTTGCATGACCCATTGCTTGCTCTGCTACAGGGACATCACGCAAGGTGCATCAATTAGAAAGCAGTATGCAATATCATTAGACATACTCCTGCCAAGATGGCTGCTCCCAAAGGAGGCAGGAAGCAAGAGGGAGCTGCTTGAAGAAATAAACAATAAAAAGAACCTCGGTGTTGTCTATTAAGATGCTTTAATACATGATGTGTTGCCATTGGAAGTAGCATACTGTGTTACAGTGTGTACTGTTATGTGAATGTTTTTACTGCTTTAATCACATATCGGCTGTTATTCGGCACTATTTAACTGGCCAGGAACGGTTCCTGGACGGTTAAATAGCACTTAACCGGCTAAGTGCTAATATTCATTGTGAGATAGCCGGTTATCGCTGCTGAATATTAGATCTTAGCACATAGCGGCTAACCAGCTCTATTGCGCGATATAACTGGCTAGTCGTGAATGTTCAGCGCTTCGCCAGCTAAGTTTAGCAGCCAAACCAGACCACCTAAATAGCAGTCCTATCTTTGGCCACTATAAACTTAACCAGCCAGCGCTGAATATTAACTTGACTGGTTAAGTTTAAGATGGCCGAAAAAAAACGTATATTTGGTCATCGGAAATCGCAAGGCATTGAATATCTGGGCTCAGTGCCGTTCGTGGGACTTAGCCAGCCTGCCTCCCGTAGACTGAATATCGTCCGGGTATTGTCTATGTCTAGATTGGTGTTGTTGTATACTGCCTTGGGTGAATTTCTTTAAAAAGGCAGTACATAAATCCTAATAAATAAACCTGGAACTAAAAAGTGGAAATGTTATTTATGCCAAGTTGGTGCTGCTACCTGCCATGTGAGCTTTAGAAATGATGCCCAGCGTTCAGTAAATCTCATTTTCATTTAAAATCAGAATCTATATCAGTGTCAGAATATGATTTTCGGTGCTTATACATTAAGACGCTATTATGCTCTACCGGGTCCTTTATTTCTGTAATGTAGTTGAGCCTGTGGCTTTTGCCATGGTCTTCTGCTATTTATAAAAATTGTAAAGCCAGGAGGAGGAGAATGGGAGATCTGGGTGCACATTGCTGTCTCAGAGGAAGTAGCAATGGCCACCTGCACTGCAACCCTCGTATAATAAAAAAATTCACTTATAGATCTGGCATCAGAAAATTGCAGCACCATGCAAGGCTTCTGTTTGTCTTCCCCTTTGCACAGCATCTGCTACGCTGAGGCGCTGAGCTCTTGCTCCTGTCAGGGAGGAAGCCTTGGTGTCAGGGGCATCCTGACACAAAACTTTAACCACAAGCTCTTCTCAACCCGCTGCAGCACATCAAAATCGAGATAAACTAGATCACAGGTGGTAATTTTATGAGTAAACCTGACCCTGCACCATGGGGCTTGAGATTTTCCTCTGCTGTTTAGATTCTAATGGGCAGGTAACACATACTCATTATTAGATTGTGATGAGAGCCAATCGGAGGCTTTCCTCACCATTCACATGAGATCCTCTTATTTCTGTAAGAAGTCTTCACGTGTATATACCTGAGATTGTTTTCCTGTTTGGAGTGGGAGTGAGATGCAATAAGATTAAATGTATCCTTGGCAGGTTTCCCCGTTTTAAACTGAATGTACCATCGGCTGTAAGTCGATGAAAGCCTTATAAAGATAGGAGTGGGCCCATGTATCTTTTTGATGGTAGGTCTGTTCAAACTTTGTGGTTTCCACATCAGAAGGAATGAATGGAAAATGTACATGTGACAATAGCCCCAGGAGAATAGCGATTTCCTTGTGTTTCATATATGAGTCAGATTTCATGGTACCCACTGATCATGGCTTAAGGAAATAATTCTTATTTAACACTATCTGCAGATTACAGCTGCAGCAAGGCAGTGTTTTAAAAAGATATTTCTAGGCCACATGTTTTGGTCATGTCCAGCGATCCAATGTTTATGGACTAAAGTTTCATCAAAGATTCAGCAAATTCTTCAATTACATCTCCCACTATCAGCAACAACCTATCTGTTCGACTGTTATACTGCTGCAGCAACTAAACCAAATAAGACCACACAAAATCTCTTGCACTATTTGTTCTTGGTAGCTAGGAGAACAATGTTGCTATAATGGTTGAGCGATACCCTCCCCACATGAACTCATTGTTTGAATTTACTGTATGCTGTGATGATTATGGAATGTCATAAGGCAAGCTGGAATTCCAACAAATCTGGGAACCCCTGTGGGCAATACTACCACATAGGGCATGCAGTTGAATTTTGAACTGTTAATTTGCATTTGATACATGACTCTTAAACCATCATGTATACTTTCAGGCTTGGATAAGAAACTACCAAGCCTGGGGGGGTCTAGTTTTTGTTCATCAGTAGGAGAGACTGGAGAGGGGAAGAGGTGGTGGGACGGGAGGGAATCTGAAGGAAATACATTGTAATTGTTCATTTGTTGTTCTACTTTCAAACTTTTCTTTAATAAACATATATAGAAAAAGGGATATTTCTGGAAAGGAGAGGGGGTATCTGTATGGTCCTCTACCTCAGACCAATTTATATTTGGCAAACAATTTAAATATTTGAACCAAATAACATCTCAGAACAAGTGAATATGACCAAACTGCCACGACAAAAAATTCTGACAACCTGTCAGACACTAGTACTGCCAATTATCTGATGATAAACACGGGTTCTTAATATTTTTATTTATTTTGGGGTAGATACTCAAAGTGAGTTAACTTATCCAGTTAAACTCAGGGTGAGTGAGCCCTGAGGGAATATTCAGTGACACTTACCCGAATAGTGCTGCTGAATATCCCCAGTAAATGCTACAGCCAAAAGTGGGGGTGGAGTTGGCGCGTAACTGGATAAGTTAACTGGTCAAATAGGATCGCATAAATAGCAGTCCTATTTTTGTCCAGTGTAACTCAACCAGTTAAGGGCTGAATACTGGCACTTACCTGATTAAGTGCTAGCCATCTGCACATACCTGGATATTTAATACTAGCATCTGGATATGGCCCAGCTGTGAATAATTTCAGCAGCAGCAGCAGCAGCCAGCATTAAAAAAAAATGCTGTCCACTGCTGGCTGAATATTACCTCATTTATTTTTAACTGTGAATTTAATGCCAATGGTAGAAGCAAGATAGTGGGCTGGATAGTGAAGTGGGAAATAAAACTATGTTTTGATTATTGTCCTCCCCCACTTAGTGTGGGTAATGTACGCAGGCTGTGAACACATTAAAAAAGGGCAGGTACAGGTTTGGGGGAGCCAAAGTATGTGTAGAACTTGTGTTTTCAAATTATAGCACATTATTTGTACCCCCACGGTGCACGCTGATCCTCATCTTCAAGGGGAAACTCCGTGAGTGTTATTACTGTGAAGTCTCTGATTAACGGGAACAGAACACAGCTAGTTCTTTTCAAATCAACTGCAAAGGCCTTATTTGCAAAAGGCAATTGGAAGGATGCGGCTGACTTGTGCGAAGCTCCCTTAATCATAATTTAGTACATGAAAGCTGGGGGAGACACACCAAGATGACAGACATTGCCGAGGCTGTCTGTGTGTGGGAATACAGTAGAGCTGGATAATGTAATCGAACGGTGGAGTGCAGCACAGGCAGGGGAGCTGCTGGACCATCAGAAGCCAAGTATTATTTTAATAGCGTTAAACAGAGGAGTTTTCATTTTATTCTTGGATTTTGTGACATGTTACTCTCTGATGTGCTAAAATATACAGGTCAATATAGGTGGTGAGGATTTTTTTTTTTTGTTTGTTTAAATGCTGGCTGCTGTAGGCTGATTTAGAATCGGATATTCAGCACTGGGTCATATCCAGATGCCATCGCTGAATAGCTGGTTGACTGGCAGTTCCTGGAAGGCATTGATATCCAGATAGCTAGCTGAGCAAGTAAGAACAGCCTTAGCTGGCCCAGCCTGCCCAGATAGTTATCCTGGCCAGAGCAGGATTAAGTAAGCACAGATCTACAAGATCCAGCATAGAGCAAAAAAGAAGCACATCGCAAAAATATATCAAAATCTCCAATTTATTCACCATTAAAATAATAAATACATAAATAATTAAAAACCCAACAAGGCCATATTTTGCCCTCTCAACGGGCTGCTTTTCTGAAGAAAAGTTGTTTAGACAAGTAGGTGCAGTTTTGTAAGAACATCTCTGGATTCTGTTGCAAGCCCTTAATGCAGCCCTTTGAGACAGCGAAACATAATATTTATTTATTTATTATTTTAGTGGTGAATACATTGGACATTTTGATATATTTTTCGCGGTCTGCTTCTTTTTTGCTTAGGGCAGGATTAAGTCATAGGCAAAGTAGGCACATGTGCTAATTCATGGGTCATTTTACAAAGGCCCACTAGCATTTCTAGTGCACGTTAAAAATAAGCATGTATTAAACACTAGAGACGCCCACATATTCCTATGGGCGCCTCTAGCGTTCAGCACACACTATTTATTAGCATGCACTAAAAACGCTACTGTGCCTTTGTAAAAGACTCCCTCAGTGAGTGATGGAGAATCAGAGCTCTGTGCATTGTCCTCCAGTCAGCAGGAGAAGTCGATCAGCAACGTTTCTTATCTGCTGTTTCCTTCTCTGCTGTCAGAACTGGAGGGGGGGTGGGGCATGGGGGCATATGTGAAAGTTTTAATATATTTTGTATTACTATAGTGGGCCCAAAGCGCAGGTTTGGGTAGGGTCCATCAAAGGGTTAGTCCTTCTCTGATCCAGACACTGGCACTGAATATTAGTGGTGCCGGGATAATGTCTGAGTCCATCTTTACTCCATCCCTGGAGCACTCCAACACCACCTGGATAGTGACAAGGCAGTCAGACCTGATATTTAGCAAAAAGTATCACTGAATATCAAACTAGAACAGGGTCAGCGTGAGTTATTTAGGTGGGAGCCAGTCCTAGCTGATTAATTTATGTAGAAAATCGACCCCATAATGTTTTTAAATGGTGTGGTTTTCCTCTACAATATCCACACTTTCCCATGACCTTCTCTACTTCACACTTGCTGTGGATGATTTACAGGCTTATTTATGAAAGAGAAGGGCGCCCATCTTTTGACACAAATCGGGAGATGGGTGTCCTTCTCTCAGGGTCGCCCAAATTGGCATAATCGAAAGCCGATTTTGGGCATCCTCAACTGCTTTCCGTCGCAGGGACGACCAAAGTTCATGGGGGCGTGTCGGAAGCATAGCGAAGGCGGGACTGGGGTGTGCTTAACGCATGGGCATCCTCGGCCGATAATGGAAAAAAGAAGGGTGTCCCTGACGAACACTTGGCCGACTTTACTTGGTCCTTCTTTTAATGACCAAGCCACAAAAATGTGCTCTAAATTACCAGATGACCACTGGAGGGAATTGGGGATGACCTCCCCTTACTCCCCCAGTGGTCACTAACCCCCTCCCACCCTAAAAAAAGTTTTAAAATATTTTTTCCAGCCTCTATGCTAGCCTCAAATATCATACCCAGCTCCATGACAGCAGTATGCAGGTTCCTGGAGCAGTTTTAGTTGGTACTGCAGTGCACTTCAGGCAGGCGGACCCAGGCTCATCCCCGCCCCTACCTGTTACACTTGTGGTGGTAAATGTAAGCCCTCCAAAACCCACCACAAACCCACTGTACCCACATCTAGGTGCCCCCTTTCATCCCTAAGGGCTATGGTAGTGGTATACAGCTGTGGAGTGGGTTTTAGGGGGCTCAGCACACAAGGTAAGGGAGCTATGCACCTGGGAGCTTTTTCTGAAGTCCACTGCAGTGCCCCCTAGGGTGCCCGCTTGGTGTCCTGGCATGTGAGGGGGATCAGTGCACTATGAATGCTGGCTCCTCCCATGACCAAATGGCTTGGATTTGATCGTTTCTGAGATGGGCGTCCTCGGTTTCCATTATCACCGAAAATTGGGGACAACAATCTCTAGGGACGACCATCTGTAAATGTTGAGATTTGGGCGTCCCCAACCGTATTATCGAAACGAAAGATGGCCGCCCATCTTGTTTCGATAATACGGGTTTCCCCGCCCCTTCATGGGGACGTCCTGCAAGGACGCCCTCAGGAAAACTTGGGTGCCCCGTTCGATTATGCCCCTCTTAGTGACCATAAACAAGAACGATACAAGATTATCAGGTTTAAATTCATACCTGACTAATGATACATTACAAATCTTCAAACACCTGTATAAGCTGGGCACTCAAATTACTGCTCAGTTATTACACCGGATGAAATTCAAAATGTTTTTTAAAACCGTGAGGTCAATATTCAAGACAATTTAACTAAACAGAAATGGCTTTTTGACAATTAAATCACTTGTTTGGGGATACCTGCTGGTATTCAGCGGCACTTGCTACTTTGTGGGCAGTCCATGGGCAGAGTCGGCACTTATGCAGTTAAGTGTCGCTATTCAGCACTTAACCACCTAAGGAGCCCTTTCACAAAGGGCTTGCCAAGTGCTTGCTGTGCACCAATTCAGAACTACCGCCAGGCTACTGCAGGCTACCCCCAGTGCTCACCAGTTCTGGCACTACAAAAATATTTTGCATTCTTGTAGTGTTGGGTTAGCACAACCCTTACCATCACCTAAATAAGTGGAAGTAAGGGCTCCCTCCAGAAATGGCCGCACGCCAATCCATGTGATTAGCACAGGGCCATTTTCTTTTTTTTTTTTAAAACAGCCTTTCCAGAAGAAATTAAAACACGCGCAACTGTAATTGTTACATTTGTGTTTTTGCAAGATAAGGAAGCGATGCTCCGTTTATACTTTAAAAATATTAAACCTGAATTTCTGGGAAGTAAAGTCCTAATCTTTCCTGATATTTCCCGTTGGACACAATATAGAAGGAAGAAATTTTTGGAAATGAGACAAAGAACTCTGTTGATTAGTGCTTCCTTTCAGCTGAGATTTCCCTGCAAGTGCTTGATTACCTTTAAAGAAAATAGATATATATTCTATGAGCCAGAACAGTTGTGTGCCTTTCTAGATATGCAAGACACCAAGAAAGACTGACCGATAGAATTAGCTGGACTATAAGATATAGGATAACCACCTACTCATATTTCCTTGTTATAATTTTGCTGTTAAAAATTCAACTTCCAGTGTTGAAACCTTGGATCTCTCATTTTTGTGGACTATAAAGAACCAATATTTTTTCTTGTATAAATATGATTTCTTTGTGTTTAAATAACATAGTAGGCTTTATGTAATATTGGTATATCAGTCAAAGATTTATGTCTTTGTAATTATGAAAAATTAATAAAGAAATTAAACATAAAAAAAACAGCCTTTAACCTACTGTGGTAAAAGGGGACCTCGGCACACATCAAAAACACGCACCAATGCTACCGAAGGCCCCCTGTTACCACAGCTTGGTAAAAGGGGCCCTAAGTTGGGCAGTTAAATTGGACTGCATAAAAGTCAGTCCTATCTTTATGCGGTGTCACTTTGTGATTAAGAACTGAACATCGCATATGAGATAGTCAGTCACATAAACCTGAATATTCAATGATCTTGCTTGAACATGGTCCAGCATTGAATATCCGGGAATAATGGCATCAGTGGCTAAAAAAAAAGGCTCACCAGTGCCAGTTGAATATTGACCCCATAATTTTTATATTTCACATAGTATACCATGATGTC
This sequence comes from Microcaecilia unicolor, assembly GCF_901765095.1. Classification (NCBI taxonomy): domain Eukaryota; kingdom Metazoa; phylum Chordata; class Amphibia; order Gymnophiona; family Siphonopidae; genus Microcaecilia; species Microcaecilia unicolor. Next base: position 310,038,984 of record NC_044031.1, read on the forward strand.
ACCTGGACCTGACATTGATGTACAGTAACAACAACAAAAAAAGAACCTCTAATCGAGCTCAAGACATTGAACAACCTAATGGGCAAATTGGCAGGCACCACTTGGGGATCTATCATTCACTCATCATGTGTTAGCTCTAATTCTATGCTGCTTGGTGGCTGAATATTGCTGTCCAGTACCTGCATATTTATCACGAGCACAGCTGGTGAATGAAGAGTTAAAAAGCAATTCTATAAGTGTGCATGTGCGGTTACATGGCATTTATGCCAGTATGTGCCCTATGTGCTATTCTATAGGATAGCATGTAACGAACCTTAGTGTGTAACTGTAAGGGAGGAGCATACATATGGGTGGAGCATGGGAGGGGCATGGGTGTGTCTTCACCTTACATATGGGTGGAGCATAGGAGGGGCATGGCCATGTCTCCACCATACACAGGGTGGAGCGTGGGAGGGGCATGGGTGTGCCTCCCCCTTACACATGCAACTTATAGAAAACTATCAGGCTCATTTTCAAAGAAAAACATCTAAAAAGTGGCATAAAGCAGCATTTGGATGTTTTTCTCACAAAAATGTCTAAATCAGTATTTTCGAAACCTACTTTTAGACTTTTTTCTATGAAGTCCGTCAGAAGTGCGTCCAAATCTCAAGTGGGCATGTCAGGGGCGTGTTAAGGCCTGCACTTGGGTGTTCCTAAGACAGACATTTTTCAGCCATAATGGAACAAAACAAAACCGAAGAGGACTAAAACTAAGACGTTTTGCACTAGACCTGTTTTGTAACGAAAAAGGCAGAAAAAGGTACCCTAAATACCCAGATGACCACTGGAGGGAATCAGGGATGACCTCCCCTTATTTCCCCAGTGGTCACTAACCCCTTCCCACCCCCCAAAAATGTGATGAAAAACATTACTTGCCAATCTCTATGCCAGCCTCAGATGTTATAGTCGGGTCCATTAGAACAGCATGCAGGTCCCTGGAGTAGTCTAATGGTGAGTGCAGTGCACTGTAGACAGGTGGACCCAAGCTCCTACCTCCCCCTACCTGTTACACTTGTGAATGAAACTGTAAGCCCTCCAAAACTCACCAGAAACCCACTGTACCCACATATAGGTGCCCCCTTCACCATAAGGGGAAGGGAAAGGGAAATGGGACTTGATATACCGCCTTTCTGAGGTTTTTGCAACTACATTCAAAGCGGTTTACATATATTCAGGTACTTATTTGTACCAGGGGCAATGGAGGGTTAAGTGACTTGCCCAGAGTCACAGGGAGGACTACAGTAGTGGTGTACAGCTGAGGATAGTGGGTTTTGGGGGGCTAAGCAGACAAAGTAAGAGAGCAATGGTGAGATTTGTATCTGGGAGCATTTTATGAAGTCTACTGCAGTGCCCCTTAGGGTGCCCTATTGCTTTCCTAGGATGTCGGGAGACCAGTCTACTAAAAATGCTGGCTCCTCCAACATCCCAATGGCTTGATTTTGTGCGTTTTGCACTTGGACATGTTTTTTTTCGAAAATGGACCAACCAACAAAACATCCAAATCACAAAACCTTGTTCAAAACGGTATTTGTGAAAAAAAAAAGATGTTTTTCTTTTTTGAAAATGACCTTCTCTCCTATTCAGATTTTGGACGTTTTTTGCAAAACATCCAAAGTCGGACTTGGACGTCATATCGAAAATGCCCCTCCACATATCCCCTGTAACCAGTAAAGTCAAAACTGGCTATTGTTTGGTGTAAGTAGTCACACCTAAATTTAGGAGCATCAGTGCTGGTTTATGCTAGCATTTTACAAGGAATCGGAGTGCCCAGATGCCATTAAAGAATAGGCACTCCCTCCGTAGTATTAGGGTGCCTAAATGAAGGCACCCTGTTATAGAATTAAATTCTACAATATAGGAGTTTTATGCCCAATGTCATTTTCATGCTCACAATTCTTAATAAAAGCCCAGACATATGTGCAATGGGATTAATCATCTCTAAACTGACAATAAAGATGTGGAACATGCCATAACTACTACTGAAAGGAGCCATATAGCATCCTCCACTTATGATGACTGTTTAGCCACAATACTTCCCTTGGCCAGTGCACAAAATGATTTGGATGAACCTATAGCCACTACAGAAGGTCAAAACTAGTTGCTTCACCACATGATCTCTGAGGAAGCAGCTTGCAACTGGTGCAGAAGAGACAGCTCCTCATGCAATGGTTCCCTTACAGAGAAGTCTGAACATGACAAGCTTGACCAAACAGGATGCTGAGTAAGGTCACTGTAAGGCCTGTGATTACTTTAAAAGAACAAGGTCTCTGGGGGAGCTGGAGACTGATGAAAAGATTACTCCACAAATATGGCCTTTATGGGAGGGTAACAAGAAGGAAGCCGCTGCTGAAGGGAAGCTGTTTGATGTGCCACATAATATTTGCAAAGCAGCATTAACAGGAAAGTGCATGCATGTAGGAGAACATCTTGTTTTCTAATGAGGCCAAAAGTAGAAATTTCGGTCTCAATGCTAAACAAAATGTGTGGTGTAAAATCAACACAGCACATCACTCAGCTAGTACCCTCCTCACAATAAAGCATGAAGGTGGCAGAGTTATGCTGGTCTGCAGAAATGGGTATAGTAAGGATTGTGAAAGCTGAAGGAAAGATGGAGCAAAGTGCAAAGTACATGCCGACCCTGATGGAAAACCTGTTCTAGTCTGACATAGACCTGGGACTTGAAGAAGATTCATCCTTCATCAGGACAATGATCCTGAGCACAAAGGGCATGCAACAAAGGAACAGTTAAGCAAGAAAAAAGTGAATGTTCTTGAGTGTTCAAGTCAAAACTCAGATCTGAATCCAATAGAAAATTTGTGACAAGACTTGAACACCGCGTTCTACAGGTCATGTCCAGCCAAACTGAAAGAATTTCAACTATTCTGCCAAGAAGAATGGGGAAAAAAACTGCACCATCTCTCTGTGCAAAGCTGGTAGACATGTATCTACCAACCGCTGCATGTGGGGCTTCCACCAAACATTTCATCAACAGGCTGTCAAGACTCTTGTTTCTTATCCTTAATTACTCTTTGATTATTCTTTCATGTTAAAAGCACAGAGTATGTTGCATAGGTCAGTGAAACAAATTCCTACTTTAATGATTTTTGAATTGGATTTGGGAGAAGATTTCAAGCAGCAGAATATGAAACATGTACAAGGGTATGAAGACTTTTACAAGGCATTGTATTACTCCCAAGAGAAGTGATACTATCATCCTGGCAGTAGATACTGGACACATCGACAATGGATGCTGAGCTTACCCTTCTCACACAGAGAGATAGGAGATAAGACATGCCAGACCAGGGGTCAGCAAACTATGGCAGGGGTTTTGTGTGGCACACAAAGGCTATTTGTATAATGTCCTAGATATTCAATCATTGCACACATTAGGGGAGATTCTATATAAGACGTCTAAAAAACTGGCACAGAAATCAGTGCAGACTAAGAGTATTCTATAAGCGGCGCCTAGATTTAGGCGTGATATATGGAATATGCTTAGTTGATATGTCAGTGCTTAAAACTATGCACATCCATTTACACCAATGAAAATGTGGCATAAATCCAAGGATGTATATTTACGCACGCACAGGGCCATATTCTATGACTACGTGTGTAAATTTTGGAACACCCATGAAATGCCCATTTCCCTGCCCATACCCATGCCCCTTTTGCCTGTGTGCATTCGAAGTTCAGTGCACTTCATTACAGAATATGCTTAGTGAATTGTAATTAATGCCAATTAGTGCTCATAACTGATTGTTGCTGTTATCAGCGCTCATTAAGCTTGATAAGTTACACACATTGTTACAGAATTCACTAGGATTTCAGTGGAAATCTCTAGGCATGCCATATAGAATCTAAGGGATTGTGCATGGCTGTGCCATCCCACGCTACATTGGCATCGATTATCACGTGCCCCCTGACCTGTGTTTCTAACTACCTGATTGTTATTGGCTAGATCACATGCAAATATTTTAAGGAAGGTGTGTCTGGCAGCCATCTTTGCTAGCAAAACTCACATTAGATGAGACAGGTGTATGGAGAAAAAAAGAACTTCCAAGCGGGAAAAAGTAGAACGATAAAACAGGCCAAAACAGCAAACTGAGTAGCCATTCCCAACATCTCACAATGCAAAAAGGTATGACTTTTTCCAAGAAGAATGGAGAGAGAGGTATGGTTTTGTTCCTCAAGGAGGCAAGATCATATGCACTCTGTGCAGCGAAACCATTGTAGCCTGCATATCAAGTGTTTTGAGACAATTTAAACAAAGCATGAATCATCTCTGTTACATATAGATGCTGCTCACACAGCTGAGTATGTTAAAAAATGTGTGGAATCATACAGAAAGCAAAAAGACACCCTTATTGAAGCTTACAAAGAGACATGAAAGTTCTACCAAAGCGAGTTACACTGTGGCGCTCTATACTGCACGAAAGGGAAAAACGTTCACTGACGAGAGACTCCTGAGAAAATTCTAAAGTCATGGGATAGGAGGCAATGTCCTTCTGTGGATTAGGAAAACAGAGAGTAGGGTTAAATGGCCTTTTTTCTCATTGGAGGAGGGTGAATAGTGGAGTGCCGCACGGATCTGTTCTGGAATTGGTGCTTAAGTAATTCCCTTATCTCTTATTTGTCCTGTCTTGAATAGATTGTTAGCTCTGTCGAGCAGGGACTGTCTCTTATATGTTCAGTGTACACCACTGCGTGCATCTAGTACTGCTATAGTGTCCTGACTGATGAGATGTGAGCCCTTGGGTCCCCCAGGAGAGCGTAAGGTATGCCTCAATGTTCCCCCAAAGGACAGCCGAGCACCCCGACTTCACCCGCGGCGACCACCGTTCACCAGAGGTTGAGCCCCCAGCTGCAGGTGGCCAACGGGACTTCTGGAACCGCGGGGGTGGCCGGACTGACCGGACACAAGGGGACAAGCCTCCCAACCCCAGCAGGGGAGAGGAGCAGGCAAGGAGCAGAGTAGTCCAGGGACAGGCAACAGGTCAAGGCAGGCGGCGAGCAGAGTTGTCCAGGGACAGGCAACAGGTCAAAACAGGCGACACGCAAAGTAGTCCAGAAATCACCACTAAGCTGGAGCCTCACTGAACAGAAGCCGAAGCAATATGCCTGCCGGAGGTGACGCTTTAAATACTACTAGCAATCAGCAAGCGAGCCTCAGCTGACAGGGGCGGAGACTTCGGGGGAGCTCCCTCGAGGAACCCTTCGGAGTGGTTCAAGGCCGGTCTTCAGGTGGAGCCTTGGTCCCAACCACCCAATCAGGGTCCTCCAGGGCGGGATCTTGATTCCCGCATTCACTAGGCGGAAGAGACGCTGGCCCCAAGTTCCCGGCGCCATCTTCCCTGCCGGAGCGAGCGCAACTTCCATAGCCGGCGATGGAGAACTGGAAGTCATAGGAGGCCGGTCTTCGGCCGCCATCTCAGCGGCGGCCGGCCCCCTCTCTTGGCTGGCATCGCCTCGAGACCGGAATGGCCGGCCATCAGGGCGAGGAGCCGGCGCATCGCTCGGCGGCGGGATCAAGGCCGGCCATGGCCGCGGGCCGGCCTCTGGGTAAGCACAGACGGAGTTAGAGAGGGATGTGACATATAGAAACAATAAAATAGAAGTAGTAGTATTTAACATATTTACAATTCATCTGGAAATTGGAATGACATGTGAGGTAATTAAATTTGCAGATGAAACAAAGTTGTCAAAACATATGCTGATTGTAAAAAATTGCATGACGACGTTAGGAAACTGGAAGACTGGGCATCTAAATGGCAGATGAAATTTAATGTGGACAAATGCAAAGTGATGCACATTGGGAAGAATAATGTGAATCATAGTTACCTGATGCTGGAGTCTACCTTAGGAGTCAGCACTCAGGAAAAAGATCCAGGTGTCATTGTAGACAATATGCTGAAATCTTTTGCCCAGTGTGCGGCGGCAGCCAAAAAAGCAAACAGGATGCTAGGAATTATTATGAAAGGGATGCAAAATAAACCCAAAAATATTATAATGCCTCTGTATATACTTCATCAGGGGTATGACGAAAAACATAGTCCTAAATAAGAACATGTTGAATAATTGATTTAGAATAAGTAAGACTAACATGCTGAATAAAAAGAATATGCAAAAAAGAAAATTCATAAAACCATATTCTAAATCAATTTTTCAACAAGTTCTTATTTAGGATTACGTTTTTCATCACACCCCTGATGAAGTATATTGTCTCTTAACTATTGTCATATATTCTGAGGTATTTTTTATAGTTTAATTTCACAGTATTTTTCTCACTTCAGCAATCTAATTCCCTGGTGCTTCTTACAGTTCTTACTCTACACACTCCATTTTCTGTACACAACTCATTCCATTGGTCTTCTCATTTTTATTTTTCATTTCATGCTCTTTCTGCATTACTCGTTGTTTTCTTGCCATGGTACGTCACTTTCTCTATAAAGGTCACTACTCCATTACATTGCACATATCACAATGTATAATACTTCTTTTGTCTGCATTTTTTCACACATTTTTGCATATGTTCATTTATTCACCATTTTGTATCACCTTCTTGTTTAGAATATTTAGATCTGTATATAATTTTTACATATTTTACATGTTTATATAAGTACGTTATTTTTTACATTCTCAGTATCTAGGTGTGACCCTGAGGAAGGCATAACAGCCGAAACGTGGACCGTGTCGGGTCCAGGTAACTTATGTGATCTTATAAGAAGAATAAGCTTTTCAGAAGAAATCTGACTTCTGTTCGTTCTTTGGAACATTTCTCCACTCTGTTGTTTATTTGATTGATGTGGAAGGATTTTCTTGCCCCATGTGCTTTTACAAATGATATGCTCAACACTCAACACAGATATGGAGGAGGTGCGTGTTGTTTCACCTATGACTGGAACCACAGCGGGCCAAGATAGTTCATCAGGAGAAATTATATGCAAAAATTCCATAAAATGCTCTCGACAACATTATGTCTTATGTGACCCAAACTGTAAATGTAACCATAGCCTGCTCACTATTGACCCACAGATGGAAGTCATTTATGGCGGTCTTATTATGTACCGTAATGTTTGGTGGCTGAGCAGGGGAAAGGTTCTTGCCAGATTTGTTGAGTGCCTCGATGCTGTCAAAACTTTTGACCAGGAGCTTGGTCATGATTATCCGCAGCTAGAGGAGAAAAAATGGCTTCTAAATCTCCCCCTCCCGATATTCAGCTGGTGGCAGATAGCGTTTTTTTTGTCCACCGCTAGCTACAACTGGAAATTCAATGGCGGGTCCTGTCCTGGCTTCGGAATTTCATATCCATTTTTTTTAAGCCGGCTAGCACATGACTGGTTAAGTTAATATTCAGACTCAACCGGTCAGCTATTTATGCGGTCTTATTTATCCACTAAACCTGGTCGGTTACATCTGAAAATCAGGACATAACTAGATTCCGCCCCTGGAACATCCCTGACAAAGCCAGGTGCTAACCAGTCATTTTCAGCGGCACTAATCAGTTAAGTGCCACTGAAAATGATCGGATAGCCATGAACAAGTGAAATAACTGGTCAGCAGTTGTTCCCGGCCAGTTAATTTGCTTTCAATATTGACCGGCTTATTGTCTTAACCAACATCACCATACATTTAAATAATTACATTTCAGCTTGCAAGGTAAAAGACAAACTGTCCTGAATTTGTACAAAGAATGTCATCATTCTGCAAGAAGTTGAATGTTTTCCATAAAGATCTTTCCAACTGGAATTCGAGGCACTTTCCGAGAGTCAAAATGCTCACTATCGTTGATCCAAGTTGCAAGAACTTGGCACAACAAGATCTGCTGCAAAACATTGCAGTGCTATAGAAGGGATTTGGGAGAAGATTTCAAGACTTACAATTCTACAGGACCATGTTTATGTATATTTTGTGCCCAGAGAAGGCTATGGAAAGCAATTTAGAACTACTAAAATACTTTGCCTTTCTTGAAATCGATTTGTTGGAACTAGAGCTGGTTGATTTTCAAAGCTCAGAATTATGGTTCAGCAAGTTTAATGAGATGAGAGAGGTGTTGATGAAAAATGAAACCAGCTTTTGAGATATCTGCTCTGATTATTGGTCTCAAATGCCAGCAAAATTCTCTGCAATGAAGAAAGTTGCATTTGCTCTGCTGTCAGCTTTTGGCAGGGCTTTTTTGAGGGGGTACTTGGGGGTACTGAGTACTGGCACCTTTTATTTATTTATTTATTTATTTATTTATTTATTTATTTATTTATTTATTTGTAGCATTTATACCCCGCTTTTTCCCGCTCGATAGCAGGTTCAGTGTGGCTTACAAGGTATGGTACAAAGTATCACAAAGATAACACAAAGTATGGTGCAAAGTGTCAAAGAGATAACCCAGTTATATAGAGTAGGACAATAGGAAGAGACGTGGGGGAGAGGATTGGAGTATGGGTTGTGCTAGTGGTGTGGATTAGGTTCGAGAATTAAGTTGGTTTGTTTGGGTAGGCTTGTTTGAAGAGGTAAGTTTTCAGCAGCTTTCGGAAGGGTAGGTGTTCATTGGTTGTTCGGATGTGTTGAGGTATTGCATTCCAGAGTTGGCTGCCTATAACGGAGAAGTTGGATGCGTAGTAGGTTTTGTATTTGAGGCCTTTGCAATTGGGAAGATGAAGATTGAGATATGTTCAAGAAGATTTGGACCCGTTCCTGGCTGGAAGATCGATCAAGTTGGTCATGTAGCTTGGAGATTCGCCATGGAGGATCTTGTGGATCATTGTGTGGGCTTTGAAGTTTATGCATTCCTTGATAGGGAGCCAGTGAAGTTTTTCACGAAGTGGTGTTGCGCTTTCAAATCGTGATTTGCCAAAAATGAGTCTGGCTGCTGTATTTTGGGCGGTTTGGAGTTTTTTCATGATTTGGGCTTTGCAACCGATGAAGATGCTGTTGCAGTAGTCGGCATGGGTGAGTACTGTGGATTGTACTAGATTGCAGAAAGTTTTCTGTGGGAGGAATGGTTTTACTCTTTTCAGTATCCACACCATGTTGAACATTGTCTGCTAAAATTGACCCATGGACCCCAAGTTTTAATAAAATAGCTCAGGCTCTACACACCAATTCTGCCTTCCATAGATTCTGTGACTGGTTGCAGGGGACCTGGCTATTGTGGGGTGGGTCCCTCAATGATCACCCCACCCCTGAAGGGTGGTCTAGCATTTGAATACCAGCACCTTTTTTGCTAGAAAAAATGCACTGGCTTTTGGTAACGTGGAGGGGCATAATCGAACGGCGCTGGCCATCTATATGGGCGGCATCACAAACAGTGGTCCCGAACCATATTATCGAAAAAGATGGCCGGCCATCTTTCGTTTCGATAATACAGTTGGGGCCGGCTAAATGTCAGAGATGGCCGTGTTTGAGATGGCCGGCATCGATTTTCGCCGATAATGGAAACCGATGCCGGCCATCTCAAACACGGCCAAATCCAAGGCATTTGGTCATGGGAGGGGCCAGAATTTGTAGTGCACTGGTACCCCTGACATGCCAGGACACCAACCGGGCACCCTAGGGGGCACTGCAGTGGACTTCAAAAATTGCTCCCAGGTGCATAGCTCCCTTACCTTGGGTGCTGAGCCCCCCAAAACCCACTCCCCACAACTGTACACCACTACCATAGCCCTAGGGGGTGAAGGGGGCAACTACATGTGGGTGCAGTGGGTTTTGGGGGGGTCTGAAAGGCTCACATTTATCACCACAAGTGTAACAGGTAGGGGGTTTATGGGCCTGAGTCCACCTGCCTGAAGTGCACTGCACCCACTAAAAACTGCTCCAGGGACCTGCATACTGCTGTGATGGAGCTGGGTATGACATTTGAGGCTGGCATAGAGGCTGTCAAAAAATGTTTTTTAATTTGTTTTGGGTGGGAGGGGGTTGGTGACCACTGGGGGAGTAAGAGGAGGTGATCCCCTATTCCCTCCGGTGGTCATCTGGTCAGTTGGGGCACTTTTTTGAGGCTTGGTCCTAAAAATGAATGGACCAAGTGAAGCCGGCCAAGTGCTTGTCAGAGCCGGCCTTCTTTTTTCCATTATCGGGCGAAGCCGGCGATCTCTGAAGCATGCCCCCGTCCTGCCTTCTGCACCCTGCCGACACGCCCCCTTGAAGTTTGGCCGGCTCCACGATGGACTGCAGTTGAGGCCAGCCAAAATCGGCTTTCAATTATGCCGATTTCACCGGACTTGAGAGATGGCCGGCCATCTCCCGATTTGTGTGGGAAGATGACCGGCCTTCTCTTTCGAAAATAAGCTGGATAGTAACATAGTAAATTATGGCAGATAATGACCTGTACGGTCCATCCAGTCTGCCCAAAATGTTATTACTGCAAGCAAGTTTTTTCAGTAATGAACACACTTTCAATTCTGTTCGTAATCGACTGACAGCCAAAATCTCTTAAGCTTGTCTTAGAGTCCAGATGACAAGTTACCAACCAGACATTGTAAAACTATCTTCAAAAACAAATGCATAAGGAAGCCACTGATGAGACTGAGAAGCATGGTTAAAATTTAATAAAACTGACATATATTTTACAGTTGTAAAGGCACAATTGAAATGTAATAAATCAGGCATATTTTGTGCATTTGTATTGTGGTGGCACGAGTTCATTCATTGTAAATAAATCTTGAAAAAAAGTGGCACATGCTATACTATACATTGCGGACTCCTGTGCCAGACCTATTGGAGCATCCCAAATGTTTGATTCTGAACAGCCAACTACAAGAGGTCTAGAAGGAAGAGGCTGTGAATTATAATGGAGATACCCGTGCCCCTCAGTCAAGCAATGAGCATGTATGTGGAAGGTGATTCTGCAACAGGATGCTGGTATAAAATGCCCCAAAATCACATCTATTTTATGCTTATTTATAAAAGTGTAATAGGCACCTATGTGCCTGTGTAAAGTAGGCTTATACAATGTCGACCCCCAGTACCTCAAAAATATTCTGGCTCAAATTTACACCTGCTCCAAAGAAGGTATAATAATATGCATGTTTTCTATGTGTATGCATGCATATATTGCAACTCTGCCCAATTTACGGCCCCAGGAATTTCTATGAATGATCTTGGCATGTATTTGACTGAACAATTTTATCAATATCATTTTTATTAACCGTTATTTCCCCTAAAGAGGGTCCAACATGGTGTATAGGAATACAAAATCTAAAAACAACAGAATTATAACATTATTATCAATTTCTTAAACAGGTTTAATCTATACAGTAATTATTAAAAAATTGAAAACATAAATCTAATAACAAGATCTGCCATACAGCAATATATAAAAAACAAGTTACTTCAAATACAATAAAATGTAAATATAAATCCAAAAACAGATTTCATCAGACATCAGGGCATATACTACGAGGTTGATAGTGTGGAGGGGCATAATCGAACGAAAATGTCTATCTCCATGGGCGTTTATCTCCAAGAACGGGTCCGTGAAGGGGCGGACCGAACCGTATTTTCACAAAAAATAGACGTCCATGTTTTATTCGACAATTTGTGAGCTGGGCGTTTTTGTTTTTCAGCGATAATGGAAAATGAAAGCGCCCAGCTCAAAAACGAATAAATCCAAGGCATTTGTTTGTGGGAGGGGCCAGGATTCGTAGTGCACTGGTCCCCCTCACATGCCAGGACATCAACCGGGCACCCTAGGGGGCACTTTTACAAAAAAAAAAAAAAAAAGGTAAAAGAGCTCCCAGGTGCATAGCACCCTTCCCTTGTGTGTTGAGCCCCCCAAATCCCCCTCAAAACCCACTGCCCACAAGTCTACACCATTATTAAAGCCCTAAGGGGTGAAGGGGGGCACCTACATATGGGTACAGTGGGTTTGGGGGGGTTGGACGACTAATAAGCATTAAGCAGCACAATTGTAACAGGTAGGGGGGGATGGGCCTGGGTCCACCTGCCTGAAGTCCACTGCACCCCCTAACAACTGCTCCAGTGACCTGCATACTGCTGCCAGGGAGGTGGGTATGACATTTGATGGTGAAAATAAAAAGTTGTGAAACATCATTTTTTTGTGGTGGGAGGGGGTTAGTGACCACTGGGGGAGTCAGGGGAGGTCATCCCTGATTCCCTCCGATGGTCATCTGGTCATTTAGAGCACTTTTTTGGGACCTGTTTGTGTGAAAAAGGGTCCAACAAAAGTGTCCTAAATGCTCGCTAAAAACGCCTTTATTTTTTCGATTATCGCCCTAACGCGTACATCTCTCCTCGGCCGATAACCACGCCCCAGTTCCACCTTCGCCACACCTCTGACACGCCCCCATAATCTTTGTCCGCATCCGTGATGGAGTGCAGTTGAAAACGTCCAAAATCGGATTTCGAGTATACCGATTTATTCGTTTTTGTGAGATAAACGTCTATCTCCTGATTTGGGTCGAAATCTAGGCGTTTTTCTCTTTCGATTATAAGGTGGATAATCTATCAAACAGAATAGTTTTTAACTTTTTCTTGAAAATCAAATAATGTTGTTCTCTCCTAATATAGAAATAGTCTTCTTCACAATGCCATTAAAAAACAGTACACCTGTGGGCCAATTTTTACGGATAAGGAGATTATGAGGCATATTTTCAAAGCACTTTGGGAGGCTAAGTTCCATAGGTTTCTATGGAACTTTGGGAGGCTAAGTGCTTTGAAAATGAGCCTCTATGTTGTAAGAAAGAGGATTTTTATATTCAGGCTCAAGAAATGAGTAATAGGTTTAGAAATAGAGGGTATCCACATAAAGTGATTCACAGAGCTTTTAAAAGGGCATACAATGTACATAGCCCATGGATGACGTGTTTTACCTTATGTGCTCCTTATTAATCAAGTAAAACAGGTTATTTGCAAACATTGGCCAATGTTAAAATTACATAAAGAATTCAGGGGTATACCTCGGTTTGCTTATACGAGGGGGCCTAATTTGGGTGAAAGATTGCCTATCAGTAAATATAATACCCAGATGGAAGGTTACCATTCAAGATGTAGAGGGGGTAGATATTGCCAACATGTTATTTATTTATTACATTTGTATCCCACATTTTCCCATGTATTTGCAGGCTCAATGTGGCTTACATGTGCAGCCCATGTCACTCCTTGTGTGTGTGAGTGAGACTGAAGTGCCAAGCTTTAACCTGTTTCCTGAAGTACAGAAAGTCTTGTGTTAAGCGGAGCCTTTCAGGCAGTGCATTCCAGAGTGCGGGGGGCTACTCCGGAGAAGGCTTGCTTGTGGGGTATCACATCATGTGTTGTGTAATATCTTATTTATTTGTCCTGGATATAAAGTACTGGTAAATATCGAGTACAAAAAATGCAAAGCCTACTATCAACAGGACGTGAAGTCAGAGTCGAAGGTTTGGTGTACCAATGTTTGGTGTAATCAATGTTATTGAAACAATGTGCATAATTGTACCTAATCAAAGAAAAGAAAAAGAAATTTCAGGTCAAAAAGAAATTGTGATTAATCTTTTGTAATATATGCCATCACTTGCCCATGAGGCTCATGGTACATAGGGCAAACTATTAAAAAGATTAAACATTGAATGACACAGCATTTGAGTAATATTAAACTACAGAAAACGGAAGCTCCACTGGTAGAACACTGGGGGCCCTTTTACTAAGCCACGTAAGCGTCTACACGCGCCGAACGCGTGCCAAAATGGAGTTACCGCCCGACTACCGTGTGGCTCTTGCGGTAATTTCATTTTTGGCGCGCGTCCAAAAAATACCAAGTGGCATTTGACGCGTGTAGGTCATTACCGCCCAGTTACCGCGTGAGACTTTACCGCTAGGTCAATGGCTGGCAGTAAAGTCTCAGACACAAAATGGATGTGCGGCAATTTTCATTTTGCTGTACATCCATTTTCGGCAAAAAATGTTAAAAAGTCATTTTTCTACAAGTGTGCTGAAAAATGATTCTGTGTGCGCCCAAAACACATGTCTACACTACCGCATGCCATTTTTCAGCACGCCTTTGTAAAAGGGCCCCTAAGTTAGGACTCAGCATATTCTACCAGATTTGAAATTTATTGTTTTGGTTCAATTTGATATTTCTATGGGTGGTAACATTTTACAACATACGTTTAACAAGGAACAGATATTTGATAATGACATTTGAGTGGAGAACTGTGTCTCCTTCTGGGTTAAATAAGGAAGTGGAATTGCTCCAGGTATAGCACATGACGTACTCAGTCAGAGTTAAATGAGGAAGTGGTCGGTACTGCACACGCACCAGCCTTTAGGAGTGCAAGGTGCTATTGTTCCTGGTACCGCTGGAGGTCCGCTCTGAGTATGCGGCTGAAAAGAGTTTTTATTCATATGAGGTATGTGTAAAATTCAAGGGAGTAGTTAGGATTTAGTTTTGAAGTTTAAGTGTTCCTTCACAATGTTAATCTGTGCATTGTAGTTGAACCGCTGATGACGCTTATAGCGAAATGCAGCGACTGTGCCGGTTTTAGCGTGGAAATTGGAAACAGGTTACCGAAGATGGAGTCAGAATGGCTTCTGACATAATGACTACAAGGGAACAGATAAGAGAAATTTTGGCACAAGTATTCTCTGCATAAGGAGAATTTATTGAGAAGATGTTTACATTTTATATATGATTTACCCTCAAAAGCCAGAGTATTACACAAACTTTTTGATACAACTGAACATAAAGTGAACCTTAAGAGAACAGATCTTTCAAGATCCAAAACAGCTGTAATGAGCAATGTGATGTGCTTACATAAGGAGAATTTGTTATGAAGAAATCAAAAACATGTGACAATATACGCTTGTAAAGAAAGGGGGTAAAAGATAAAAAATCATGATTATGAGAATGTATGAGCAGTGTGAACAAGTAGAATGTATGATTTATATTGAGTAAGGGAAATACAATCTGTGTATGCTATTTTTATTGAAATTTAATAAAGGTAAAAATATTTATAACAGTTACTTAGTAAATGAATTGAACTAATATGAGGAAAGAGAGAATTCCAGAAAGACACCCCAAGAGCTGAGAATTAGTCACCCTAGAGAACTGCACATTGCCCAAAAAAAGGCAGGTGGTCAACTGACTACGTAAACATGATGAAAATCTAAACAAAGGAACAGAAACTATGTTTATCAATAAATCAAAGGTAGAACCATATAATCTTTGAAAAAGCAAACATGCTGATTTAAATAAGATTTGTTTATTTATTGGGAACCAATGCAGTTTAGCTATTTAAGAAGAAATACTGCTATACTTATTCCCCCCCATTATTTAAAACCATTTAACTGGCCAGGAATGGCTCCTGGCCAGTTAAATGGCACTTAACTGCCTATCTGGCAATATTCAGTGGGAGATAGCCGGCTATCTCTCACTGAATATTGCCAGTTAGCACTTCGTGGATAACTGGTTATATCGCACGATATAAGCAGTTATCCACTAATATTCAGTGCATCATCAGCTACGTTTGGTGGCCAAATTAGGCCACCAAAATAGCAGGTCTATCCTTAGCTGGTTTAAACTTAACCGGCCAGTACTGAATATCAGTTTGGCCAGTTAAATTTAAACTGGCCACAAAACACCCCGATATTCAATGCCGGTCACTGGAAATGGCCCGGCATTGAATATCTGGGCTGACTGCTGACTGTGGGAGTTAGCTGTGCTCCCTCTCGCGGTCTGAATATCAGGCCCATTCTGCTGGATTCTATGTAACGCGCCTAGACATCTGCACCGAAATCCAGGTGTATTCTCTAACAACACGTGTAACTTAATTGGCTTAACAATACAATCAGTGTATTTAACAGCACTTTAAAAACAATAATGAGCACTAATTGGCAATAATTAGAATTTACGCCCAAAACTCACTAACGACTATGTTTACTAAGGTGCACTATAGGCGCATTAGCAGTTTTAACGCGTGTAAATGGTGGATGCGCATTAAACGCTAGTGCGCCCATAGGAATGAATAGGTGCATTAGCGTTTAGCGAGCCTTAACTTTAAAGGCGCGTTAAAAATGCTAACGCGCCTTAGTAAACATATCCCTAAGTGAATTCTGTAAAGAACTGTGCCTAAATTCTAAAGCACTCAGTTCAAAAGGGATGTGGCTATGGGTGGGGAAATGGGCGCTTTGTGAGTGTTCCAAAATTTATGCGCATTGCTATAAAATATAGCCCAGTGAGTGAAAATCTATGCACCAAGATTTACACCACATTTTTGTAGTTTTAAGCGCTGGGATATCAACTAAGCATATTCTATATACCACGCCTAAATCTAATCATTGCTTATAGAATACGTTTAGGTGGAAATGTTTACCGCACAGATTTTTTTAGCTGCCATATATAGAATCTGGCCCATTATGTCTAAGTACTAACCTGAATGAGGTATTCTGAATAAGTTGAAACTTTCTTAAATATTTAAACCATAATCCTAAACAGAGAACATTACAATAATCCAAATGTGGCAGAAATAGCAATTGGACTAATAAAGCAAACGCATCCTTGTCAAAATGCAATCTTCTTAATCGCAGTTGTCTTAGTCTAAAGAGCGTTTTCCACCATACTTGATTAATTTGTGGACCTAAGGTCAGAAAAGAGTCAAGAAACTCACCCAGGGTCCAAGATGGCGCCTGAGACAGAAGTGTGTGCTGGCAGTTCCTAAACACCATTAGCCTCCTGACGTGCCTGAACTTTCTGGTGCCTGAAATGGGTAAGAGAAAGGGGAAGCACCCCGCACTCATCTCCTCAAGCCGGACGGAATCTTCTGGGATGCGTCAGGGGACCTTGGACGCTATGGTGGTGCGCACACCGGGACTCACTGTGAGCGCTTTGGTGAATCCAACAGTGATGTCGGAACATAGCATCGAGGGAGCCTCTTTTAGTCCTCCCTCCTACGCGGCTCCTCCGAGGCCTGGGGGCAAAATGAGAACGCCGGGTGAACAATGCCATAGGACGCCCGAAGATGGATTGCCCCTGGCGGACGTTGTAGGAGGCCCCGTCGCTACTTCTCGAGCTGAGACATCAATCCGGCAGGGGCGAGGAGTTCTGCCCCTGTTTGAGAATAAGCAGGAGACGCCTCCAGTGGTTCCCAGAGAAATAATTAGACCAGCCGTAGTGACCCTTGAAAGTTTGTGGGACGCTATTCAGGGTTTAAACGCTATTCTGAAACAAACGGCGAAGTCAACCCAGGAGGCGAAGTCGACACAGGAAAGTCATTTAACCAAGTTCGGAGCACATGATACTAAACTGGAAGCTCTGGACTTAGAGGTACAATCTTTAAAAAATGTTTCTTCATCATTTTCCAAAGATAGACTTATTCATTTCAGGAAAATTGAGTACTTAGAAAATCAGCTTCGAAGAAATAATCTAAGAATACTGAATTTTCCTAAGTCACCTTTAATTTCACCTTTGGAGATGTTTAAAAAATACTTGAAAGAGATATTGCATATTTCTATGGAAAATCTCCCACCTATAACCAGGATACAGTATATCACTGGTATTAGTGCTGGGAGGTCTTCTCCACAAGCTAATTTAACTGAATTTCTTCAAGACTCACTTGAGTTAATTACTGAGAGAACAACCATGCTAGTGACATTTGCGTTCGAGCTGGATCGAAATAATATCTTCAAATTATATTTCCGCCATATAAATGAAGATTTCTTAGGAGCAAAGGTTCAAATTTTTCCAGACTTATCCAGGGATACGCAGAAACAAATAAAAGCTTTTCTACAGCTTAAATCTAGATTGCTTACTATAGGAGGAACCTTTCTGCTTAAATATCCCTGTCAAAATGTTGCAGCTTTTAGCTCTCAAAATTATGTATTCTTTGAACCTGAGAAACTTCTAGAGTTTATTTCTAGTAAGGAATAGCGAATTAGTCTCTGAATATAATGCTATGCACCAGCTGCACTCTAAGACCAGCCCTTCTGCCTTTGAGTTACTTAATCTTTAAATTTCTTTTTATTTTTTATTTCTTAGATCTTGGACAAAATTATTGCGGTCTAAGTATTGTATGATTTTTTTTCTGAGAAATAACAACTATATTGATGTTTACTTTTTTCTTATAATTGCTAAATTTATGTCTATGCATGAATGTAAAATGAAAATTCATAAATAAAAAATTTAAAAAAAAAAGAAACTCACCCAGTACTCTAGACTCAGATTCAACTGACAGAACTTTATCACTAGACAAGACAACTAAGGAAGGTGTAGTGACACCTGGATTTTTGAACCAAAGAACCTTTGTCTTATTGGGATTTAGCCTCAACTTATTATCTACTGCCCAACACTGAATTTATTTTGTATTTATTTTTGTTACATTTGTACCTTCATGCCAGATACAACTCTATTAGCAAGACCCAAACTATCAGCGGGAACCGGTAGCAATAATAAGATATCGTCAGCATACGAAAGTAATAATTCACCCAATCCTAACTTAATCTTTCCCAGTGTAGACATTAAAAAAAAATTAAAAAGCACAAGAGATAACGGGGATTCTTTTAAGCATGTAAAACATGCTTTACATTACAGAAATTGCTTTATAAAATTATCCCCAGAGAGGGGAATTTTATATCAGGGTGTCTGGTTTAAGAGGGAAAGTGGGCACCTACTTAGGCACTATTTTTATAAAGACACATGGAAAGGCATTTTCGATATGACGTCTAAGTCCGACTTTGGACGTCTTGCTCAAAACATCCAGAATCCGAATAGCAAATATAGCCATTTTCAAAACAGCAAAACACCTATTTTTTTTTTTTCAAAATGGCCACTTGTCAGGTATTTTTGTGCTCTGTGCATTTATCTTTTTGGTTCATTTAAAAAAAAAAAAAAAAGTCCAAGTGAAAAACATACATAAACAAGCCATCAGGATGTAGGAGGAGCAAGCATTCTTATTAGACTGGCCACACAGACATCCCAGAAAAGAAATGGGGCACCCTAGAGAGCACTGAAGTGTACTTTACCTAAAAGCTCCCAAGTACACATCTCGCCATTGCTCCCTTATATTGTATACTGAGCCCTCCAAAACCTACCAAAAGCCTACTGTACCCAACTGCACATCACTACAATAGCCCTTAGGGTTGCAGGTGTCACCTATATGTGGCTACAGTAGGTGTCTGGTGGGTTTTCGAGGGCTCACACTTTCACCACAAGTGTAATAGAGTGGATTATGGGTCTGGGTCACATTCTCTACAGTGCACTGCACCAACCACTAGGCTACTCCAGGAACCTGCTTGCTGGTCTAATAGGTCTGGCTATAACATCTGAGGCTGTCATAGAGGCTGGTATATACTGTTTCTTTTACACATGTCAGTGACCACTGAGGGAGTAAGGGGGGGAGGTTATTCCTTTATTCCTCAAGTGGTCATCTTATCATTTAGGCTACTTTTTTGTGGCTTACTCGATATTAAAACAGATCTAGCTCAAAACAACTTAGTTTTAGTCTTAGGAATGCCTAAATCCTGACCTTAACACTCCCCCTAGAAATTTGGATGCACTGCAGGCGAACAGCATAGTAAAACGTCTGGAAAATGGGTTTCAAACATACCAATTTGGATGTTTTGGTGAGAAAAACATCCAAATGCTGCTTTATCCCATTTTTTAGATGTTTTTCTCTTTTGAAAATGAGCACCATAGGCACCCATATGTCTTTAATACTAGATTTAAGTGTCAGAAATTACACCTACCTTTCAGGCGCAGATATTTACATCTGCTTAAGAGCCTGTGCTTAGATTATTTAACTATGTGTGTAGTTTAGCGTGTTTGTTAATCTTCCTGCACAATTATGAATTCTGACCATGCTCCACCCAAACTACACCCCTGTACAGGCCTACCGGCAAAGTATGTGCCATCATTTCATGGTTCGTATTTTATAAGAGGCCACATATGCACGAAGATGACTGTGAATTGTTTCATAATGACTGGTATACTGTTTCATAATGACTGATAACAGGTCTTTTTCCTGTTTTAAAAGACATGTTTTGACTTGGGTGGAATTTTCATGTTGGGTTTCTTATAACACAATATTGATTCCAATTTCTCTACTAATATATGTATTTTTTAAAGACATAATATATGCATGAAAATGATCTTAGAAAATTCCCCTCGTGGGGTAATTCTATAAGGAGTCGCCTAGTTTAGGCACTAGGAAGTGACATAAATGGCGGTATTCTAGTTCTTTACATTTGTAAGTTGCAATTGAGATGCACATATGACCAATTATAGAATACTGACTAGCAGAAAAGACTGTAGCATGATTTCCTGGTGTGTACTTTGCCAGTGGGCACATATGTGAGCAGAGTTTAGGCAAATCATGCATGAAACACTCAAGTCCAGAGTTTCTGTTACTGAGAGATGAAGTTAAAGCTTTGGGAGCTAGCTTTTTGCTAGCTTATCCATGTAAATGTCTAATCAAATACTTGGATAATAAGTACATTTTCTATGAACCTGAACAATTGAAAAGCTTTATTGGATCAAAGAAGATTGTCAAATGACCTCTTGGACTAAGGGAAATTATGAAGTATTGACTACCTGTGGGGCGGTCTAGGCCTTATTGCCTAAATAAGAAAAATACTTTGTTTTTTTGTTCTCCTCAAGTTTTTTGACTCCCCCCCAAGAGTTGGTGGTCTAAGATAGGAAAATATTGTTTCTACTGATATGAGAAATATTATTGTAATTTCTTCTGATTGATATTTCAATTCCGAGTTTTCTTTAACAAGTGTATCTTGTAATTATGTGAAATTATAAATAAATAAATAAATAAATAAAAAAAACACTCAAGTCTGAGCATAAATTATTACAGTATCATAGCTATGTTATTTGAATGTTCTAATTATGTGTTTATTAGATGTTTTATTAGTATTATGCTTACATTGTATTATATCTCTTTTATTTTGCATTTCAGTGCTGTTAAATGTGTATATTTTTTTATCTTGTTTCATGGTTGTCCTATTATTAGGTTTCAGTTTGCTGTATTTATGTTTATACTTGTACATTTTACTATTGTTATGCTGTTAACAAAATTGCAAGTTTGATGTTAAACTGTACCTACTGTACACCGCCTAATGGTCAGGGGTGGCCTGATCATTAGGCCACCTGAGGTGGGGGCCTCAGGCGGCACTTTTCAGGAGCGGTATCTCCCCACTCTTCGGGGAGCAGCATCTCCCCCCTTCACAGCATTTACCTCGTCATGTTCCAAACCCAGCAGCGGCAGCGATTCCCATATGCTGCCCTGCTGCCGGCACCCGCCTCTTCCCTTTACTGTAGCCGCCTCTCAAATGTAACTTCCTGTTTCATCAGAGGCTCAGGCAGCCGCAGTAAAGGGAAGAGGCGGGTGCCGGCGGCAGGGCAGCATATGGGAATCGCTGCCGCTGCTGGGTTTGGAACATGATGAGGTAAACGCCACGAAATGACTGGAGGTAGGACGGGGGCAGCATCTCAGCATGGGGAGGTGGCATCCTAGCTCTGCCTCAGGCAGCATCTTGCCTTAGGCCGGCCCTGGGTGAATCTCTTCATAAAGGCGGTTAATAAATCCCAACAAATAAATAAATAAATTATAGAATTCTATCATTGATGTGCATTAAATGATAGGTAGAAGAGTAGCCTAATAGTTAGTGCAACAACCTGTGAACCAGGGAAATTAGGTTCAATTTTTACTGCAGCTTCTTGTGACTCTGGGCAAGTCACTTAACCCTACATTGCCCAAGATACAAAAGAAGTAGCGACATGTAATATGTGATCCACTTTGTAGCCACAGAAAGGCAGCATATCAAATCCCATCCCCCATCCCTAATTGTGCTAACATCTAGGTACTACTACTACTACTTACCATTTCTATAGCGCTGCCAGGGTTACGCAGCGCTGTACAAGTTTAAACACGGGGAAGGACAGTCCCTGCTCAAGAGAGCTTACAATCTAAAGGTAACAGACTACGTAGTCAGTGTAGGTAACAGGAATGGGGGAGGTGGTTAGGCGCCAAAAGCAAGGGAGAAGAGATGGGCCTTGAGTAAGGACTTGAAAATGGGCAGGGAGGGCGCATGGCGTATGGGCTCAGGAAGTCTGTTCCAGGCATAAGGTGCTGCAAGGCAGAAGGGGCGGAGTCTGGAGTTAGCGGTGGTGGAGAAGGGTACAGATAGGAATGATTTGTCCTGAGAGCGGAGGTTACGGGTGGGAACATACGGGGAGAGGAGGGTAGAGAGGTAATGGGGGGCAGCAGATTGAGTGCACTTGAAGGTCAATAGGAGAAGCTTGAACTGTATACGGTAGCGGATTGGGAGCCAGTGAAGCTACTTGAGGAGAGGGGTGATATGAGAGTATCGGTTCACGCGGTAGATAAGACGTGCGGCGGAATTTTGGACAGATTGAAGGGGGGATAGGTGGCTAAGCGGGAGGCCAGCGAGGAGAAGGTTGCAATAGTCAAGACAAGAGGTAACGAGCGAGTGGACAAGGGTTCGGGTGGTCTGTTCAGAGAGGAATGGGCGAATTTTGCTAATATTATAGAGGAAGAAGCGACAGGTCTTAGCTGTCTGCTGGATATGGGCAGAGAAGGAGAGGGAGGAGTCGAAAATGACTCCGAGATTGCGTGCTGAAGAGACGGGGAGGATGAGGGCGTTGTCAACAGAGACGGAAAGTGGGGGAAGAGGAGAAGAGGGTTTGGGTGGAAAGATAAGGAGCTCAGTCTTTGCCATGTTCAATTTCAGATGCCGGTTGGACATCCAGGCAGCGATGTCGGAAAGGCAGGCTGAAACTTTGGCCTGGGTTTCGACTGTGATGTCGGGAGTGGAGAGGTAAAGCTGGGTGTCATCGGCATAGAGATGGTACTGGAAACCATGTGATGAGATCAACGAGCCTAGGGAAGAGGTGTATATCGAGAAGAGAAGCGGTCCAAGGACAGATCCTTGAGGAACCCCAACAGAGAGCGGGACGGGGGTGGAAGAGGAGCCATTAGAAAATACTCTGAAGGTGCGTTGGGAAAGATACGAGGAGAACCAGGAGAGGACGGAGCCTGGAACCCAAATGAGGACAGTGTGTCAAGAAGTAAATTATGATTGACGATGTCAAAGGCGGCGGATAGGTCGAGGAGGATGAGGATGGAATAATGGCCTTTGGATTTGGCGAGGAACAGGTCATTGCAGACTTTAGAGAGTGCCGTTTCTGTCGAGTGTAGTGGGCGAAAGCCGGATTGAAGCGGGTCGAGGACGGCCTGAGAGGAGAGGAAGTCAAGGCAACGGCTGTGAACAGCACGTTCAAGTAATTTGGAGAGGAAGGGTAGAAGAAAGATGGGGTGGTAGTTGGAGGGACAGGTGGGGTCAAGTGATGGTTTTTTGAGAAGTGGTGTGACTACAGCGTGCTTGAAGGAGTCAGGGACAGTAGCAGTGGAGAGAGAGAGGTTGAGGATGTGACAGATTGAGGGGTTAACTGTAGGAGAGATGTTGGTAAGCAGATTGGTGGGAATGGGATCAGAGGAACAGGTGGTGCACTTAGAGGAAGAAAGAAGGCGAGCAGTTTCCTCTTCGGTGATCTCAGGGAAGGAGGAAAAGGAGGCCGGGTTAGGTTGGTTGAGGGAGTGGGTTAAGAAGTCACAGGGAAGAGAAGGCTTGGAAGTGAATTCAAGGTTAATCTTCTGCACTATCGCGGAAGTAGTCAGCTAGTGTTTGAGGAGAGAGTGAGGGGGGGGGGGGGGGAGCGGAGGGTACTTTAAGTAGGGAGTTGAGGGTGGCGAAGAGGCGATGAGGGTTGGAGCCAAGAGAATTGGTTAATTGAAAATAATATTCCTGTTTGGCAAGGAATAGGGAGGACTGGAAGGAGGATAGCATGAATTTGTAATGGGTGAAATCTGACAGGGTGCGAGATTTCCTCCAGAGTCGTTCAGCAGATCGGGTGCAGGAGCGAAGGTAACGGATGCAAGGGGTTAACCACGGCTGAGGATTAGTGCGCTTAGTGGGGCGAGAGACAGATGGTGCTAGGGTATCCAGAGCAGTGGAGAGAGTTTCATTGTAGGTAGAGACAGCCGTGTCGACAGATTCAGAAGACGAGATGGAAGGGAAGAGATTGGAGATGTGAGAGGATAGGGTAGGGGGGTCGACAGCTTGGAGATTCCTGAAGGCAGTGGTTATAGTTGGGCGAGGTTGAGGGGGAGGGTGATGAAGTGTGAGGGTGATTAGGTGATGATCTGAGATAGGAAGGACTGAGGTGCAGAAATTGGAAGGAGAGCAGGAAGAGAAGAGAACGAGGTCGAGACAATGGCCATCACGGTGAGTAGGGGTGGTAGAGCATAGTCGGAGGTTAAAGGAGGATATCAGAGTGAGGAATTTAGAAGCGTAGAAGTTGGATGGGTTGTCAACATGAATGTTAAAATCACCAAGAATGAGGGATGGAGATGCGGGATCAAGAAAGACGGTGAGCCAAGCATCGAAGTCAGTAAGGAATGAAGAGAGGGGCTTGTCAGGGGGGCGGTAGATGACTGCAACTCTGAGTGGTAATGGGTAGAATAGCCGGATGGAGTGAGCTTCAAAGGACAAGAAGCAGTGAGACTGCGATAGGAGGAGGGGTTGGAAACTACAGGAGGCGAGAGAAGTAGCCCAACGCCTCCACCGCGGCCATCTGGGCGGGGAGTGTGGGAGAAGAGATAGCCTCCATGACAAAGGGCTGCGACTGAGGCAGAGTCGTCAGGGGAGAGCCAGGTTTCAGTTAGGGCGAGCAGTTGGAGGGAACGAGAGATGAAGAGATCGTGGGTGAAGGGCAGTTTGTTGCAGATCGAGTGGGCATTCCACAAGGCACATGAGAAGGGAAGGGAAGAGGGGGGGAGGAGGGGAATAGAGACGAGGTTGGAGACATCACGGAATCGTTTGCATGGATAGGAGGAGAACAGGTGGGGGGGGGGGCCTGGATTAGGATTAATGTCTCCCGCGGATAGCAAGAGGAGGAGCAAGAGAGTGCGGAGGAGGGTGGGGGAGGTCGGGTGACGAAGGCGACGGAGACGGGGTGCACTTAGGAGGAACGGTGATGGGTTAATGGCAGGAAGGAAGTGTTGAAGGTTAAGAGCTAGGAAGGAGGAGGGGGACAACAATAACTAGGCACATATACCATAATAGTGAAGAGAGTTCACAATCAATCCATTCTCAATATACTCAACTTCACAACATATACATCCTATAATAGGATCCGTCAGATCAGCGTGCCTGCCTCCATATTGGCTGAATGATTTTTATGAGCCAAGCATACTTCTAGTGGCAGTACCGCAATCCTCATCAATCCAATTTTATGATTTTTACTTATTTTTCATTATAGTAGTCAATTATATTATTTATACTATTTTTTTGCTTTTTCACAAACATTCTTATCCTTAATCTTCAAGTTAATACTTAGCTTTTCAGCTAAAGTTGACGATATATGGTGGAGATGGGTCCTTTTCTCTCCTTTCAACTCGTTCTTCTACACTCTCTGATTATCACAATATATTGTAATTGAGTAATAACCAGGTTAGTGATTGCCTTCTCGGTTTACTGTGAGCCACATTGAGCCTGCAAACATGTGGGAAAATGTGGGGTATAAATGTGACAAAATAAATAAATAATGATAAGTAAAAATCATAAAATTGGATTGATGAGGATTGCGTGCTCACGTTTTCAGAATGCACTAAAATTGGGTGCACGCTAAATGTTAGAGACACCCATAGCAATGCATTGACATCTCTAACATTTAACGCTCACCCAATTTTAGCGCGCGCTAAAAACGTGAGCGCGCCTTAGTAAAAGGGAGTCTGAATTTGGTGCTCATCTTTGGGCATGAGGATTTATGCCAGCTAAAACTGGTGTAAATCCTGGTGCACAAATTGGTCACAGATCACCACTATTCTGTAACACTGAGTGCATGTTTTGTGAATGCCCCTGATGTCCCCATGCGCCTCCCATAGCCACACCCCTCTTGAGTTGCATGTGATCCAATTTAGGCGCCTATTGTTAAAGAATAGCATGTAGCCAGATCGGCACCAGAATCATAGTTAATGCCAATGAAGTGCTTGTTAGCTCCAATAATTAAATCAATGGATCCCATTAACTAATTATTTTGGGCACCAATCTGGGATCCGCACCCAATTTTGGGCACCTACATTTGGGCAACCTTTATAGAATCTGAGGGATAGTGGATATTTCAGTTTGTATTTGAGAAAATTAAGGGTTAATTGAATGGCCCAAAAAGAGTACCAACAGGATTTGAAATCCTTTCCCTACTAGACTTCTCCTCAACTCCTTTCAGGATCCTTTAAGTTAGTCAGTAACCTCTGCTTCCTTCACAATAATACTTTTAATTCCTGGGCATAGCTTAAGCCCTGTACTTCTCTCCTTTCACTTTCTTTAGTAGGCAAATGGGTTGTCTGTGCTCAAATTATACTTCTCTCCTCTTTCTTTCTTTCTTTCTTTCTTTCTTTCTTTCTTTCTTTCTTTCTTTCTTTCTTTCTTTCTTTCTTTCTTTCTTTCTTTCTTTCTTTCTTTCTTTCTCTCTCTCTCTCTTATGTGACCTCTGTGTTCTCAGTGCTCTCCTTCACTTAGATTTTTATATGTTTTTTTAATGTTTCTATGGTTCTATCACACAAGTCAAGCAACACTTAAGAATTGGGCCCTAGGTCCTATCTCTTTCAGGTCTCCACAGCACTCACCAGTTCCACTGCTCCCAGCATCCAGTCCTTTCCCTGTTACTCTCTCTTCTGAGGATCAGGATCAGATCTCCCCAGGGATCTCACCCTCCTCTTTTATGGATTCTGTGCCTCATGGGACAGCTGTGGATCAAACTGGCAACCCCGATCAATTTAGTTTCCTTGGTATCAGGCCTGTCTCCATTCAGTTTGTACCATAGAACAGCTAAGGACCAGACTGGCAACCTCTGTGCTTTGCACCTTTCCCCTAGCCCCTAGGACAGGGATCCAAGGCTCATGTGGGCTCCAGTATGGGGTAACACACCTCCTGTTGCAGGATCGGACTGATAGTGATCTGGGCCTCTGGACTCTAAGGCCCAGATGCATCAACCACACGTAAAAAAATCTGAAACATAAAAGTGCTTACCGAATTTGAAAAAACGAAGAATGCACCAAAAAAACAAGTCGCACATGTTCGGTGCGGTATTGTAAAGTACAATGCATTACAGATTCATAATCCCCGTCGGTAATCGTCTCCTAAAACATGCGCAGAGCCACAAACGTCAACACAAACGGATTAAACCTACGTAGGTTGCTTATGTCAGATGGGGGCATGCGAGGGGGGGATCGGGACGTGCGAGCGAGCATTTAGCTCTGTGATCCTAGCAGTTGAAGACATCCTCCTCAAGACTCCAAGACTCCAAAAGGATGACCTTCATAAACCCCCTTTCTAGCAAAAGACCTCTTTCACTGTGATCCCCTTTAGCTCAGCAGAGAGACCTGGGGGAAAGAGGAAGGGAGGGGGACCGGGGCAGCTTAAAGTTGTTTTCAGAACCTCCCGATCCTTTTTTGATTTTTGTTTAGATTTTAGATTTTATGCAGGGGACAGCGGGGAGGTGTTGTTTATCTCACTTTTGTTTTTAAACATGCCAGCTTGGGTTTTTATGGTGCAGGGGGAAGCGAGGAGATGACAGCTCTGGCCTTTACGACCAGGGCCGGTCTTAGCAAGTGCGGGGCCCTATGCAGACCAATTTGATGGGGCCCCACCCTAGCCCCGCCCCTTCCCTAGCTCCAGGGCCGGCCACTCCTCCCTCCAAGCTCCCAGACCGCTCCCTCCAAGCTCCAAGTCCCCCAGCTCCAGGGCCTCCCTCCCTCCCAGCTCCAAGGCCCCCCTCCCTCCCTCCCAGTCATTTTTTAACATCCCCCTCCAAAATCCAGTACTAGGTATGCCGAGAACCTATAGAGCAATTCTACCATACCATAAGCAGTCATTTCTACTAAATCACACAAAGAAAAGGAAAACATCTTAAAACACTACAGTGAGCACTAGAGCATCAATTCACCTATTGTAAAATGAAACCAGACAGAATAGTACAGATCGTCGTCAATCCTGCACAGTCAATGCCAAGTGAAAGTCATGTCTTTTTCACAAACACAGATACACCCTAATCCACTATAGAATAAGTAGTAATATTAAAACTTTCTATTTAGACAAAAATTAAACTGAACCCCCAAGATGCCAGACTCTGCATACAATGCAACACCACAGAAACAGAAAATGTCCCCTAGTACTGTGCAAAATATAAAGACAGCAGATGTAAATTTGAAAAAAAACCTAACAAATACCAATCACCACTTTACAAATTATCAAATAGAAATAAAACAAATATAGAAAATAAAATAATACCATTTTATTGGACTAATAGATTTAGCTTTCAGAGGCCAAAACATCCTTCTTCAGGTCAATATAGTATAGTACTGTTACAGTATCCTATCCTGACCTGAGGAAGGGGGTTTTGTTCTCCGAAAGTTAGACAAAATGTATTAAAATTAGTCCAATCAAAAGATTACCTTGTTACATGTTCTATATTATAAACATTTATTAACACATCTACAATACTACTTTATCCTAAAGCAAAAAATAAAAATATATATTTTATTTACAGTTTGTTGTCTCAGGTTTCTCCTTTCCTCATCTTCTTTTCACTGTCTTCCTTCCATCCAGCATCTGTCTTCGGTCTCTCTCTGCCATCCAGTGTCTGCCCTCTCTGCTGTCCCCTCCATCCAATGTCTGCCCTCTCTCCCTGGCTCTTCCATCCACATCTGCCCTCTATCTCTGCCCCTTCCATGATCCATCCACCATCTGCCCCTGTCTGCCCTCTCTCTCCCCTTTCTATCCCTTCCATCCACTGTCTGCCCTCTCTCTCTCTGCCCCTTCAATCCACCATCTGCCCTCCCTCTGCCATCCATCCAGGGTTTGCCCTGCCTCTCGCTCCCCCATCCAGGATCTGCCCCTCTCTCCGCCCCTTTTTTTCAGCCCCCAGTTCCAGCCCCACTATCCCACCAGTCCCGAGCTTCAGCCCCCCAGCCACTTCTCCCTGTCCCCTTTTCAGCCCCCAGTCCCCAGTTTCAGCCTCCAGTCTCAGTGCTAGCCCCCTTATCCCACCTACCCTCCTTTTCAGCCCCCAGTTCCAGCCCCCTTCATCCCCTTTTCAGAACCATTCTCCCACCTGACCCACGCATGCCCCATTTTCCCACCAGCCCCAGGCCCCATATGGCCCCTTCTCAGATCCCAGTGACAGTCCCCTTCTCCCATCCAAGAACCCCAGTCCCCTCCCCACCCGTCCCCTTCAACCATCCAAGAACCCCCTCCCCGCCCCCTTCTCCCATCCGTGATCCCCTCCCCAACCCGTCCCTTCAACCATCCAAGAACCCCCTCTCCACCCCCTTCTCCCATCCGTGAATACCCCTCCCACCCCTCAGTCCCCTTATCCCATTCAAGACCCCAGTCCCCTCCCCACCTGTCCTCTTCTCCCATCCGAGAATCCCCTCCCCAACCCCAGTCCCTTCAACCACCCAAGAACCCCCTTCCCCACCCCTTCTCCCATCCGTGAATACCCCTCCCACCTCAGTCCCCTTATCCCATTCAAGAACCCCAGTCCCCTCCCCACCTGTCCTCTTCTCCCATCCGAGAATCCCCTCCCCAACCCGTCCCCTTCAACCATCCAAGAACCCCCTCCCCACCCCTTCTCCCATCCGTGACCCCCTCCCCAACCCCAGTCCCCTTCAACCATCCAATAACCCCCCTCCCACCCCCCTTCTCCCATCCGTCAATACCCATCCCACCTCAGTCCCCTTATCCCATTCAAGAACCCCAGTCCCCTCCCCACCTGTCCTCTTCTCCCATCCGTGACCCCCTCCCCAACCACAGTCCCCTTCAACCATCCAATAAACCCCTCCCCACCCCCCTTCTCCCATCCGTGAATACCCCTCCCACCTCAGTCCCCTTATCCCATTCAAGAACCCCAGTCCCCTTCCCACCCGTCCCCTTCTCCCATTCGAGAATCCCCTCCCAACCCCAGTCCCCTTCAACCATCCAAGAACCCCCTCCCCACCACCTTCTCCCATCCGTGATCCCCCTCTCCACCTCCCCATTTGAGAACCCCCACCCTTCTCACATCTGAGTCCCTCCCCCCCCCCTCGACCCACCTACCAGCTGAGCTCCATTCTGCCGCCCACCACCCTCACTGCCTTTAAAAAAACAATTTGGAAGCGTCGGAGAGACAGTGACAGGCAGCACCTCGGTCTGCCTTGCTACTAAAAATCTCTTCGACGTCGTTAGGGCCTTCCCCACATTGAGTCCCGCCCGCCCTCGCGGTATTTGGAAGTTACCTCAGAGGAGGGCGGGACTCAATGTGGGAAGGCCCAATGACGTCGAACAGATTTAGTAGCAGGGTGGGCAGACGCGAGGCGCTGCCTGTCACTGTCTTCGGCGCTTCCAAATTGCGTTTTTAAAGGCAGGAGTGACAGGAGAGCAGCGACTTGGAGCACACCCCCCACCTGATGACAACGGGGGGGGGGGGGGGGCGGACCGCCCCCACCACGCCGCCGTCGCCGCACATCGGATTCGTTGGGAGGGAGGGAGGATGGAAGGACGGACTGGAGCTCAGATGGACTGGAGCTCGGGCGGGCGGGGTGACCTGAGGCGCGCGCGGGGCCCCACTGAGCGCGGGGCCCTATGCGG